>NW_027254897.1:0-5000 GCF_044704955.1 Pristiophorus japonicus
CTCTCACACACACACATACACTCTCACACTCACACATACACTCTCACACACACATACACTCTCACACACTCACACATACACTCTCACACACATATACACTCTCTCACACACACACATACACTCTCACACACACACACATGCACTCTCACACACTCACACATACACTCTCTCACACACACACATACACTCTCACACACTCACACATCCACTCTCTCACACTCACACATGCACTCTCTCACACACACACATACACTCTCACACACTCACACATACACTCTCTCACACACACACATACACTCTCACACACACACACATACACTCTCTCACACTCACACATACACTCTCACACACTCACACATACTCTCTCACACACACACATACACTCTCACACACTCACACATACACTCTCTCACACACACACATACACTCTCACACACTCACACATACACTCTCTCACACACACACATACACTCTCTCACACACACATACACTCTCACACACACACATACACTCTCACACATACACTCTCTCACACTCACACATACACTCTCTCACACACACACATACACTCTCACACACTCACACATACACTCTCACACACTCACACATACACTCTCACACACACACTCACTCACTCACACACATACACTCTCACAATCACCCACACTCTCACACACACTCTCACACATACACTCTCACACACACACATACATGCACTCTCACACACTCTCACATACACACATACACTCACACACACTCTCACACACACACACATACACTCTCAGACATACACTCTCACACACACACACGCACATACACTCTCACACACATTCTCAAACAGAAACACACTCACTCACACACATACACTCTCACACACTCACACATACACTCTCACACACACACACACACACTCTCACACATACACTCTCACACACTCACACATACACTCTCACACACACACACACATACACTCTCACACACACACTCACTCACACTCACTCGTACATATACACTCTCACACACACACACCCACGCTCTCACACACACACTCTCACACACACACTCACACATACATTCTCACACACTCACACATACACTCTCACACACACACATACATACACTCTCACACATACACTCACACACACACTCTCACACACACTCACACATACATTCTCACACACTCACACATACACTCTCACACACACACATACATGCACTCTCACACACTCACACATACACTCTCACACATACTCTCACACAATCACACATACACTCTCACATACACACACACATACACTCACACACACACATACACTCTTACACACGCACACATACACTCTCACACATACACTCTCACACACACACACATACACTCTCACACATACACTCTCTCACACACACACACACATACACTCTCACACACATGCTCAAACAGAAACACACACTCACACACATACACTCTCACACACTCACACATGCACTCTCACACACACACACACACACACATACACTCTCACACACACACTCACTCACACACATACACTCTCACACACACACACACTCTCACACACACATACACTCTCACACATACACTCTCACACTCACACACATACACTCTCACACACACATACACTCTCACACACACACATACACTCTCACACTCTCACACATACACTCTCACACACTCACACATACACTCTCACACACTCACACATACACTCTCACACATACTCTCACACACTCACACATACACTCCCACACACACACACATACACTCACACATGCACTCTCACACATACACTCTCACATACACATACATACATTCTCACACATACACTCTCACACACACACACACACATACACTCTCACACACACACATACCCTCTCACACATACACTCACACACACACACACATACACTCTCACACACATGCTCACTGAGAAACACACACTCACTCACACACAACTCTCACACACTCACACATACACTCTCACACACTCACACATACACTCTCACACACACTCTCACACACAATCACCCACACACTCACACACACTCTCACACATACACTCTCACACACACACATACATGCACTCTCACACACTCTCACATACACACATACACTCACACACACTCTCACACACACACACATACACTCTCAGACATACACTCTCACACACACACACGCACATACACTCTCACACACATTCTCAAACAGAAACACACTCACTCACACACATACACTCTCACACACTCACACATACACTCTCACACACACACACACACACTCTCACACATACACTCTCACACACTCACACATACACTCTCACACACACACACACATACACTCTCACACACACACTCACTCACACACATACACTCTCACACACACACACACTCTCACACACACATACACTCTCACACATACACTCTCACACTCACACACATACACTCTCACACACACATACACTCTCACACACACACGTACACTCTCACACTCTCACACATACACTCTCACACACTCACACATACACTCTCACACACTCACACATACACTCTCACACATACTCTCACACACTCACACATACACTCCCACACACACACACATACACTCACACATGCACTCTCACACACATACACTCTCACATACACATACATACATTCTCACACATACACTCACACACACACACACATACACTCTCACACACATGCTCACAGACACACACACTCACTCACACACATACACTCTCACACATACACTCTCACACACACACACACATACACTCTCACACACACACTCACACTCACTCACACACATACACTCTCACACACACACACCCACACTCTCACACACACACTCTCACACACACACACACATACATTCTCACACACTCACACATACACTCTCACACACACATACATACACTCTCACACACTCACACATACACTCTCTCACACTCACACATACACTCTCACACATACAGTCTCACACACACACACATGCACTCTCACACACTCACACATACACTCTCTCACACACACACATACACTCTCACACACTCACACATACACTCTCACACACACACACATGCACTCTCACACACTCACACATACACTCTCTCACACACATACATACACTCTCACACACTCACAAATACACTATCTCACACTCACACATACACTCTCTCACACTCACACTTACACTCTCACACACGCACACATACACTCTCACACACTCACACATACACTCTCTCACACACACACATACACTCTCACACACTCACACATACACTCTCACACACACACATATACTCTCTCACACACACACATACACTCTCACACACTCACACATACACTCTCACACACACACACATGCACTCTCACACACTCACACATACACACACATACATTCTCACACACTCACACATACACTCTCACACACACATACATACACTCTCACACACTCACACATACACTCTCTCACACTCACACATACACTCTCACACATACAGTCTCACACACACACACATGCACTCTCACACACTCACACATACACTCTCTCACACACACACATACACTCTCACACACTCACACATACACTCTCACACACACACACATGCACTCTCACACACTCACACATACACTCTCTCACACACATACATACACTCTCACACACTCACAAATACACTATCTCACACTCACACATACACTCTCTCACACTCACACTTACACTCTCACACACTCACACATACACTCTCTCACACGCACACATACACTCTCACACACTCACACATACACTCTCTCACACACACACATACACTCTCACACACTCACACATACACTCTCACACACACACACATACACTCTCACACACACACATACACTCTCACACACTCACACATACACTCTCACACACACACATGCACTCTCACACACTCACACATACACTCTCTCACACACACACTCTCACACACTCACACATACACTCTCACACACACACACATGCACTCTCACACACTCACACATACACTCACACACACACACATGCACTCTCACACACTCACACATACACTCCCTCACACACACACATACACTCTCACACACTCACTCTCTCACACTCACACATACACTCTCTCACACACACACATACACTCTCTCACACACACACATACACTCTCACACTCACACATACACTCTCACACACACACATACACTCTCACACACTCACTCTCTCACACTCACACATACACTCTCTCACACACACACATACACTCTCTCACACGCACACATACACTCTCACACACTCACACATACACTCTCTCACACACACACATACACTCTCACACACTCACACATACACTCTCACACACACACACATACACTCTCACACACACACATACACTCTCACACACTCACACATACACTCTCACACACACACATGCACTCTCACACACTCACACATACACTCTCTCACACACACACTCTCACACACTCACACATACACTCTCACACACACACACATGCACTCTCACACACTCACACATACACTCACACACACACACATGCACTCTCACACACTCACACATACACTCCCTCACACACACACATACACTCTCACACACTCACTCTCTCACACTCACACATACACTCTCTCACACACACACATACACTCTCACACACTCACACATACACTCTCTCACACTCACACATACACTCTCTCACACTCACACATACACTCTCTCACACACACACATACACTCTCACACTCACACATACACTCTCACACACACATACACTCTCACACACTCACACATACACTCTCACACACACATACACTCTCTCACACACACACATACACTCTCACACACACACACATGCACTCTCACACACTCACACATACACTCTCTCACACACACACATACACTCTCACACACTCACACATCCACTCTCTCACACTCACACATGCACTCTCTCACACACACACATACACTCTCACACAC
>NW_027254897.1:10000-135000 GCF_044704955.1 Pristiophorus japonicus
TAAAAACATCTTTCCCAGGAAGGGACCTCCAAAGTCGATGTGGATCCTGGACCAAGGTTTAGACGGCCACGACCACAGACTCAGCGACGATTCCACTGGTGCTTTACTAAGCTGCATGCAAGTGTTGCACTGATGTACATGTGATTCCAGATCAGAGTCAATTCCAGGCCACCATATGAGACCTGGCAATGGCTTTAACCATGACAATACTGGGATGAGTACTATGTACATCATATACAAATTTCTCTCTGCCTTTCTTGGGCATAACAACACGATTACCCCACTGTATACAATCTGATTGAATGGATAGTTTGTCTTTGCGACGGATGTAAGGTTTGGTCTGATCACCCATTTGCTTGGGTATGGCAGACCAATCACCACTAAGGACACAACGTTTCACAACCGATAATATCGGGTCCTGGCTGGTCAGGTCTTAACTTGTTGGGCCGTGACAGGGGTTCTTTCACTTTCAAAAGCATCCATGACTAACAGTAGATCTGCAGGTTGTGGCGTTCCACCTCCGGTGTGGGTAACGGCAGACGGCTCAGTGCATCGGCACAATTCTCGGTGCCAGGTCTATGACGAACGACATAATCATAGGCAGATAATGTCAGCGCCCACCTCTGGATGCGGGACGATGCGTTGGTATTGATTCCTTTGTTTTCCAAAAACAATGAAATGAGTGGCTTGTGATCTGTTTCCAGTTCAAACCAAAGACCAAACAGGAACTGATGCACCTTTTTAACCCCATACACACAGGCTAGTGATTCTTTTTCTACCAATGCTGTCGGCTCTTTCCACCTTTGACAAACTTTAGAAGCACATGCAACAGGTTGTAGTTTACCCGACTCATTCGCTTGTTGGAGCACACAACCAACTCCATATGATGAAGCATCACAGGCCAGTACTAGACGCTTACATGGATTATAATGTACCAGCAGCTTGTTAAAGCAAAGCAGATTAGTAGCTTTCTCAAAAGCTCTGTCTTGAGACGCACCCCAAACCCAGTTATCGCCTTAGCAGCATGTGCAGTGGTTCTAATAAATCTAGGTAAGAAATTACTGAAGTAGTTGAGTAGAACGAACGCCGCTCTGTCACATTCTGAGGCCTGGGTGCATTTTTGATGGCCTTGGTGCTCGAGTCCGTAGACCTGATGCCGTCAGCAGCAATTTTCCTCCCCAGGAATTCGACCTCCGGTGTCATGAAGACACACTTCGAACGTTTCAGTCTGAGTCCCACTTTGTCCAGATGATGTAGAACCTCTTCCAGGTTGTGCAGGTGTTCGGTGGTGTCACGACCTGTGACCAGGATGTCATCTTGGAACACGACGGTTCTGGGGACGGACTTCAGTAAACTCCATGTTCCTCTGAAATATGGCTGCAGCCGAGTGAATTCCGAAAGGACATCTGTTGTAGATAAACAGTCCTTTATGCACAGAAGTTTCTTCGACGTCTCGACCAGCTCCTGTATTATGTAGGCCGACGTCAGATCCAGTTTTGTGAACGACTTCCCCCCGGCTAGCGTTGCAAACAGGTCATCAGCCTTTGGTAACGGGTATTGATCCTGTTTCGAAACTCGGTTGATCGTAACCTTGTAGTCTCCACAAATCCTGACAGTGCCATCACTTTTTAACACGGGAACAATGGGGCTGGCCCATTCGTTAAATTCGACCGGTGATATGATCCCTTCACACTGGAGTCTGTCCAGTTCGATTTCGACCTTCTCCCTCATCATGTACGGAACAGCCCGAGCTTTATGATGGACGGGTCTTGCATCTGAGTCCACGTGGATCTGCACCTTGACTCCCGTGAAGTTGCCGATGCCTGGTTCGAACAGCGAGGGGAACTTGCTCAGTACTTGAGCACATGGAGTATCCTCCTTCGACGACAACAATGCTTTGATCTCATTCCAATTCCATTTGATTTTTTCTCGCCAATTCCTGCCAAACAGTGTTGGACCATTGCCTGGAACAATCCATAATGGTAAATCATGAACCGCACCATCAAACGACACCTTGACTACTGCACTGCCAATCTCCGTTATGAGTTCTTTAGTGTACATACGCAACTTGGCATTGACTGGACTCAGCTTAGGCCTCACAGCCTTAGTATCCCACAGACTGTTGAGTGTTCTCTGGCTCATTATTGATTGACTCGCACCCATGTCCAATTCCATCGAGACCGGCACACCGTTAAGTTTCACATTAATCATTATCGGTTGGCTCTTTGTTAGGAACGAATACAGTCCATACACTTCCTCCCCTGGTATCTCGGATTGCATGTCCGGATCCGCGCTTTCCTGGTCATCATCCTCCACGTGGTGTGTCGCAGCACGCTTGCTCAGTTACGGACACATGCGCTGGAGATGCCCCACTCTCGAACAGCCTTTACAAATGTACTGTTTAAACCAGCACTGATGAGGCCGAGGATTTCCCCCACAACGCCAACACGGTGAATTTGGATTCATTACCGTTGGCGGACTTTGGGCAGCCACAGGTTTTGCATACGCAGTCGAGTAGGCCCTGCCATCTGCAGCTCTGCCAAACAACGATACAATCTGTCTACAGTACTTGCCAAGTTCCCATTTTTCGAAGATATCTGCTTTAAGTTTTTGTCCGCAGGCATGCATGGGCAATCGTGATGGCCTGGCTCAAATCCAGCGTCACCGCTGCCAGTAGCTTACGCAGGATCACCTCGTGGCTGTTGCCGATTGCAAAGAAGTCCCGCAGCATGTCTCCCAATGTGTTTTCGAACTTGCAAGGTCCAGCTAGACTTAGGTCGGAAACGAATTCCGACACATGCTGGTCCTCAGAACGAACGTGCTTGTAGAATCGATATCGTGAGATGATGATGCCTTCTTCTGATTTGAGATGGTCACGTACCAGAGCACACATTTCCTCATAGTCCTTGTCCGTTGGACTTGCAGGCGAGAGAAGATTCTTTATGAGTCCATAAATAGTCGGACCGCAAACCGTGAGGAAGACCGCCCTGCGCCTAACTGCGACAGTGGGTTCCTCCATTTTGTTGGCCACGAAGTACTGGTCCAGGCGAGCTACAAAATCCGCCCAGTCCTCTCCCTTCTCGAATCGCTCCAGAATTCCAATTGTGCTCATTTTTGCATGCAACGGTTCTTAAGTTACCTCGTCATCAAATGTTATGTATGTAATAACTCGACAGACTGAATACTGTAAACACACACAGGTACAAACCTGGCTCTGCTTTATTAGGGCCCAAAGTGATTACATGGGCCGCACACACGTGCGCACAGCCCAGTGACCTCCAACAGTGGCGCTACCTGGTGACTAGTAAACCCGAACATACATACATGACAGAGCCTGCCCCCCTCCAGAGACCTCAGCCTATAATCTGGGCTGACACTGAAAACGCTTTGAGACTTCCTGCTGTCATGAAAGGAACCACACAGGTGTTCCTTTTTATCCGTGCTGTACCTGCCCTGGGAGTGTTTGATGGGACAGTGTAGAGGGAGCTTTACTCTGTATCTAACCCCGTGCTGTGCCTGCCCTGGGAGTGTTTGATGGGACAGTGTGGAGGGAGCTTTACTCTGTATCTAACCCCCTGTACCTGCCCTGGGAGTGTTTGATGGGACAGTGTAGAGGGAGCTTTACTCTGTATCTAACCCGTGCTGTACCTGCCCTGGGAGTGTTTGATGGGACAGTGTAGAGGGAGCTTTACTCTGTATCTAACCCGTGCTGTACCTGCCCTGGGAGTGTTTGATGGGACAGTGTAGAGGGAGCTTTACTCTGTATCTAACCCCCTGTACCTGCCCTGGGAGTGTTTGATGGGACAGTGTAGAGGGAGCTTTACTCTGTATCTAACCCCGTGCTGTACCCGCCCTGGGAGTGTTTGATGGGACAGTGTGGAGGGAGCTTTACTCTGTATCTAACCCCCTGTACCTGCCCTGGGAGTGTTTGATGGGACAGTGTAGAGGGAGCTTTACTCTGTATCTAACCCCGTGCTGTGCCTGCCCTGGGAGTGTTTGATGGGACAGTGTAGAGGGAGCTTTACTCTGTATCTAACCCCGTGCTGTACCTGCCCTGGGAGTGTTTGATGGGACAGTGTAGAGGGAGCTTTACTCTGTATCTAACCCCCTGTACCTGCCCTAGGAGTGTTTGATGGGACAGTGTAGAGGGAGCTTTACTCTGTATCTAACCCCGTGCTGTACCTGCCCTGGGAGTGTTTGATGGGACAGTGTAGAGGGAGCTTTACTCTGTATCTAACCCCGTGCTGTGCCTGCCCTGGGAGTGTTTGATGGGACAGTGTAGAGGGAGCTTTACTCTGTATCTAACCCCGTGTTGTACCTGCCCTGGTAGTGTTTGATGGGACAGTGTAGAGGGAGCTTTACTCTGTATCTAACCCCCTGTACCTGCCCTGGGAGTGTGTGATGGGACAGTGTAGAGGGAGCTTTAATCTGTATCTAACCCCCTGTACCTGCCCTGGGAGTGTTTGATGGGACAGTGTAGAGGGAGCTTTACTCTGTATCTAACCCCCTGTACCTGCCCTTGGAGTGTTTGATGGGACAGTGTAGAGGGAGCTTTACTCTGTATCTAACCCCAGGTACCTGCCCTGGGAGTGTGTGATGGGACAGTGTAGAGGGAGCTTTACTCTGTATCTAACCCCGTGCTGTGCCTGCCCTGGGACTGTTTGATGGGACAGTGTAGAGGGAGCTTTACTCTGTATCTAACCCCGTGCTGTACCTGCCCTGGGAGTGTTTGATGGGACAGTGTAGAGGGAGCTTTACTCTGTATCTAACCCGTGCTGTACCCGCCCTGGGAGTGTTTGATGGGACAGTGTAGAGGGAGCTTTACTCTGTATCTAACCCCCTGTACCTGCCCTGGGAGTGTTTGATGGGACAGTGTAGAGGGAGCTTTACTCTGTATCTAACCCCCTGTACCTGCACTGGGAGTGTTTGATGGGACAGTGTAGAGGGAGCTTTACTCTGTATCTAACCCCGTGCTGTGCCTGCCCTGGGAGTGTTTGATGGGACAGTGTAGAGGGAGCTTTACTCTGTATCTAACCCGTGCTGTACCCGCCCTGGGAGTGTTTGATGGGACAGTGTAGAGGGAGCTTTACTCTGTATCTAACCCCCTGTACCTGCCCTGGGAGTGTGTGATGGGACAGTGTAGAGGGAGCTTTACTCTGCATCTAACCTGTTCTGTCACCAGGATGCTGAGGGATGAAATGAGAGAAGATATAACGGAAACTAGGCTTGTATTCCCTGGAATATGGAAAGTTTAGAGGTGAGTTGATGGAAGATTTTAGGATTGTGAAAGCAATTGATAGAGGAGGTGGAGAAATACGTTATTCCGTTGGTGGAGGAGTGTAGGACAAGGGGACTTAATCTTCAAATCAGGAGGTAAGTTAGGAAACACCTCTTCACACAATGGGTGTGGAGCTCTCTGTCATAACAAGCAGGATTCATAATTTTAAATCAGAGATTGATATATTTTTGATAGCCAAGGGTATTAAGGGATCTGGAGCCAAGGCAGATGAATGGAGTTAGGATACACATTATTCCTCGATTTCAAAATTCACATCCTGGTTTACCAATCCCTCCATGGCCCTCGCTCCCTCCCTATCTCTGTAATCCCCTCCAGCCCCACAACCCCCCGAGATGTCTGTGCTCCTCTAATTCTGCCCTCCTGACCATCCCTGATTATAATCGCTCAACCATTGGTGGCCGTGCCTTCTGTTGCCTGGGCCCCAAGCTCTGGAACTCCCTCCCTGAACCTCTCCGCCTCTCCACCTCTCTCTCCTCCTTAAAACCTGCCTCGTTTAAACAAGCTTTCGATCGTCTGCCTTAATTTCTTCTGTGGCTCGGTGTCAAATTTATCTGTTTGTCCGTAACACCTGTGAAGCACCTTGGGACGTTTTACTACGTTAAAAGGCACTACATAAATAAAAATTATTATTATTAGCCACGATCTCATTGAATGGCGGAACGGGCTCAGGGCCTCCTCTTGCTCCTATATACACAAACATATACACACACACACATTAAGGTTCTCCCACAGTGCTGTTAGGGAGGGAGTTCCGGGATTGTGACGATGAAGGAACGGCCGATATATTTCCAAGTCGGGATGGTGTGTGACTGGGAGGGGAACGTGGAGGAGGTGGTGTTCCCATGGACCTGCTGCCCTGGTCCTTCTAGGCGGTAGAGGTCGCGGGTTTGGGAGGTGTTGCCGAAGAAGCCTTGGCGAGTTGCTGCGGTGCATCTTGTAGACGGTGCACACTGCAGCCAGGGGGCGCCGGTGGTGGAGGGAGTGAGTGTTGAAGGTGGTGGGTAGCGTGTCGATCGAGCGGGGCTGCTGTGTCCTGGATGGTGTCGAGCTTCTCGAGTGTTGTTGGAGCTCCACCCATCCAGGCAAGTGGGGAGTGTTCCATCACACTCCTGACTTGTGTCTTGTAGATGGTGGGAAGGCTTTGGGGAGTCAGGAGGTGAGACACTCACCACAGAATACCCAGCCTCTGACCCGCTCTTGTGGCCACAGTATTTATGTGGTTGGTCCGGTTAAGTTTCTGGTCAATGGTGACCCCCAGGGTGTTGATGGTGGGGGATTCGGCGATGGTGATGTCGTTGAATGTCAAGGGGCGGTGGTTAGACTCTCGCTTGTTGGAGATGGTCATTGCCTGGCACTTGTGTGGTGCGAATGTTACTTGCCACTTATCAGCCCAAGCCTGAATGTTGTCCGGGTCTTGCTGCATGCGGTCACGGACTGATTCGTTAACTGAGGGTTGCGATTGGACTGGAACACAAGGGTGGGATACAGTAGAGGGTGGGAGGAGGTTTGTGCTGAGCAGCAACACCAGCACGGACCAGCTGGGCTGAATGAGATGTATTGTGAGGCTCAAACAGCACTTGAAAGGGAGAAAAAAAAGCAGCTATAAGAGAAGCAGCTATTGAACCCTGAAGGCAGCGCGAACACCGAGAAAGACTGGGGGAGAACTACAGTCAACAGAACACAGCAAGAGATCGCACCGTAAACACTCAGGGGGCTTCCGTCGAGGTTTCGAGGAACAGACAGTCGACTATCGCCTTGTTAAGTATTTTTTTTGTACTGGAAGTAAACCATTTAATAAAATCTGTCGCGCTTATAAACAATATGCCTGTACCCAGCGTGGTTTGCGATGGTCACGGATAATTCTCTTCTGTCCGATCTTAAATTCAAAGCCACGCCCTCCCCAAAAACACAGCTCAGTGCTCCCCCCCCACCCCAGTCCATGGTGGCCCTCTGTCTGCCTCTCCACTTTTGTGCGATGCAGGAATATTGGGAACACCTGGAGTATTGTGCACAGTTTGGGTCTCCTTACCCAAGGAAGGATATACTTGCCATCGAGGGAGTGCAACGATTCGATCGCCGGACTGCTTCCTGGGATGAGCGCCGTGCCTGGAATTATCTGTTGGCTTCTCCCTGTAACGGACTCCTGCCATTTACCAGTCCATTGCAACAAACGCCTTTCAATCCCCTCGCACCCCCCCACCCCCCCACTCCACTCCGCACCCAGTCGCGGAGGTCACACCCAAGATTCCCGAGACGCACGGAAATAATGAAAAAGAAAGGAACTTGTATTGATATAGCGCCTTTCACAATCTCAGGACGTCCCAAAGCGCTTTACAGCCAATGAAGTCGTTTTGAAGTGTAGTCACCAGGCACAGTGAGCTCCCACAAACAGCAACGTGATACATGACCAGGTAAGTTTGGTAGGAAAAATAGAAAAACAGAGTATTTTTAAATGGAGAGAGATTGGGAAATGTTGGTGTTCAGAGGGACCTGGGTGTCCTTGTACACCAATCACTGAAAGTTAACATGCAGGTACAGCAAGTGATTAAGAAAGCAAATGGTATGTTGGCCTTTATTACAGGAGGGTTTGAGTCTAAGAGTAAAGACGTCTTACTGCGATTATATCGGGCCCTGGTGGGACCACACCTGGAGTATTGTGCACAGTTTGGGTCTCCTTACCTAAGGAAGGATATACTTGCCAGAGAGGGAGTGCAGCGAAGGTTCACCAGACTGATTCCTGGGATGGGGGGATTGTCCTATGAGGAGAGATTGAGTAGACCAGGCCGACATTCTCTAGAGTTTAGAAGAATGAGAGGTGATCTCATTGAAACATAAAACGTTCTTACAGGGCTTGACAGGGTAGATGCAGGGAGGGTGTTTCCCCCCGGGGCTGGAGAGTCTAGAACCAGGGGTCACAGTCTCAGGATAAGGGCTCGGCCATTTAGGACTGAGATGAGGAGAAACTTCTTCACTCAGAGGGTGGTGAATCTTTGGAATTCTCTGCCCCAGAGGGCTGTGGAGGCTCAGTCTTTGAGTATATTCAAGGCAGAGATCGGTAGAATATTGAGGGAATCGAGGGATATGGGGACAGTGCAGGAAAGTGGACCCGAGGTCAAAGATCAGCCGTGATCTCATTGAATGATGGAGCGGGCTCGAGGGGCCGAATGGCCGACTCCTGCTCCTGGATCTTATAATCAGTGGGATTTTTCCCAAAAGCGATGCTAGTTGAGGTATAAATATTGGCCCCAGGACACCAGGGGAGAACTCCCTTGCTCTGGTGGCCGTGGGCTCTTTTAGGTCCACTGGGGAGGGCAGATGGGGGCCCCGGTTTAACGTCTCACCCGAAAGACCTCCGACAGTGCTGTGCTCCCTCAGTACGGGCACCGGGAGCGTTGGCCCTGGATTCTGGAGCCAGATTTGGTGACGTGGGGGTCGCGAGCCACAAGGCTCTGACTCAAGAGCAGATAGCGAGAGCCACCGAGCCACAACTGACACTTCAGGGGCTTGCGTCCAAGTGACGAGGTGAGTTCTGACCCCGTTCTATCCTTCCGTTACTCCGGGACCCCGTTCGCTCCGGTTTGCTGCTTTGCTGGGAGGATATGCTGACGGGGGCGATGGTGGGAGAGGGCACGTGTGGGGCCTCACACCTGTCGGGCCAAATGACCTGATTCCGTGCTGTAAATACAACGGAGGTTGACCAGACTGATTCCTGGGACGAGAGCGACTGTCCTATGAGGAGAGATGGCGTAGAATGGGCCGGTACTCTCTGGAGTTTAGAAGAATGAGAGGGGATCTCATTGAAACATACAAGATTCTGAAGGGGATCGACAGGGTAGATGCTGAGAAAGAAAGTCTTGCATTTATATAGCGCCTTTCACGACCACCGGACGTCTCAAAGCCGCTTTACAGCCAATGAAGTACTTTCGGAGTGTGGTCACTGTTGTATTGTGGGAAACGCCAATTTGCGCACAGCAAGCTCCCACACACAGCAATGTGATAATGACCCAGATAATCTGTTTTTTTGTTCTGTTGATTGAGGGATAAATATTGGCCCCAGGACCCCGGGGATAACTCCCCTTGCTCTTCTTCCAAATATTGGCCGTGGGATCTTTTACATCCACCTGAGAGAGCAGACGGGGCCCTCGGTTTAACGTCTCATCTGAAAGACGGCCCCTCCAACAGTGCGGCACTCCCTCAGTACTGCCCCTCCGACAGTGCGGCACTCCCTCAGTATTGCCCCTCCGACAGTGCGGCACTCCCTCAGTACTGCCCCTCCGACAGTGCGGCACTCCCTCAGTACTGCCCCTCCGACAGTGCAGCACTCCCTCAGTACTGCCCCTCCGACAGTGCGGAGCTCCCTCAGTCCTGCCCCTCCGACAGTGCAGCGTTCCCTCAGCCCTGCACTGGGAGTGTCAGCCTGGATTTATGTGCTCGAGTCCCTGGAGTGGGACTTGAACCCACGACCTTCTGACTCAAGAGGCGAGGGTGCTGCCCACTGAGACACAGCTGGGCAGTGCGGTTGACCCCCCGGGCTGGGGAGTCTAGAACCAGGGGTCACACAGTCTCAGGATAAGGGCTCGGCCATTTAGGACTGAGATGAGGAGAAACTTCTTCACTCAGAGGGGGGTGAATCTTTGGAATTCTCTGCCCCAGAGGGCTGTGGAGGCTCAGTCTTTGAGTATATCCAAGGCCGAGATCGAGAGATTTTTGGAGTCTCGGGGAACGAAGGGATATGGAGATCGAGCGGGAAAGTGGAGTTGAGGTCGAAGGTCAGCCGTGATCTCATTGAATGGCGGAGCAGGCTCGAGGGGCCGAATGGCCGACTCCTGCTCCTAGTTCTTATGTTCTTAAATAATGTGGAACAAAGTAGTTTTAATGCATTGGTTAAGGTGTTCCTGGGAAGCAGGCTCGTGGCCCACTCCTGCTCCTTCAATCATGTTGAGAAGGGGGACTGAGATTTGCGGAGAGGTGAATATTGCCGCATGACTTTTTTTGGGTGGGGGGGCGCTGGGGGCACAGGGGAAGGAGCTCAAAGGTCCTCACAGGAAGGAAGCAGCAACAACTGGCATTCAATATAGTGCCTTTAACATCGGTAAATATTCCATGGTGCTTCACACAGGCGTGACCAGGCACAAAATGGACGCGGAGTCGACGGAGACATTAAGAGCGGTGACTAAAAGCTTGGTCCAAGAGTTGGGTATGAAGGAGCGTCTTAAAGGAGGTGGATAGGCAGAGAGGTTTAGGGCCTTGGCAGCTCAAGGAACAGCCGCCAAATGTGGAGTGATTAAACTAGGGGATGCGGGAGAGGCCGGAATTGGAGGAGCGCAGAAATCTCGAGGGTTGAGTGGCTGGAGGTGACAGAGATAGGGAGGGGCGAGGGCCACGGAGGGATTTGAACACCAGGGTGAGAATTTGAAAACAAAGGCGTTGCTTAACCGGGAGCCAATGTAGGTCAGTGAGCACAGGGAGTGATGGGTGAGTGGGACTGGGTGCGAGTTAGGACACGGAGCAGTGAGCACAGGGGGCGATGGGTGAGCGGGACTGGGTGCGAGTTAGGACACGGGGCAGTGAGCACAGGGGGTGATGGGTGAGCGGGACTGGGTGCGAGTTAGGACACGGGGCAGTGAGCACAGGGGGTGATGGGTGAGTGGGACTGGGTGCGAGTTAGGACACGGGGCAGTGAGCACAGGGGGTGATGGGTGAGCGGGACTGGGTGCGAGTTAGGACACGGGGCAGTGAGCACAGGGGGCGATGGGTGAGCGGGACTGGGTGCGAGTTAGGACACGGGGCAGTGAGCACAGGGGGCGATGGGTGAGCGGGACTGGGTGCGAGTTAGGACACGGGGCAGTGAGCACAGGGGGTGATGGGTGAGCGGGACTGGGTGCGAGTTAGGACACGGGGCAGTGAGCACAGGGGGTGATGGGTGAGTGGGACTGGGTGCGAGTTAGGACACGGGGCAGTGAGCACAGGGGGTGATGGGTGAGCGGGACTGGGTGCGAGTTAGGACACGGGGCAGTGAGCACAGGGGGTGATGGGTGAGTGGGACTTGGTGTGAGTTAGGACACGGGGCAGTGAGCACAGGGGGTGATGGGTGAGTGGGACTGGGTGGGAGTTAGGACACGGGGCAGTGAGCACAGGGGGTGATGGGTGAGTGGGACTCGGTGTGAGTTAGGACACAGGGCAGTGAGCACAGGGGGTGATGGGTGAGTGGGACTCGGTGTGAGTTAGGACACGGGGCAGCGAGCACAGGGGGTGATGGGTGAGTGGGACTCGGTGTGAGTTAGGACACGGGGCAGTGAGCACAGGGGGTGATGGGTGAGCGGGACTTGGTGCGAGTTAGGACACGGGGCAGTGAGCACAGGGGGTGATGGGTGAGCGGGACTCGGTGCGAGTTAGGACACGGGGCAGTGAGCACAGAGGGTGATGGGTGAGTGGGACTGGGTGTGAGTTAGGACACGGGGCAGTGAGCACAGGGGGTGATGGGTGAGTGGGACTCGGTGTGAGTTAGGACACGGGTCAGTGAGCACAGGGGGTGATGGGTGAGCGGGACTCGGTGCGAGTTAGGACACGGGGCAGTGAGCACAGGGGGTGATGGGTGAGCGGGACTCGGTGCGAGTTAGGACACGGGGCAGTGAGCACAGGGGGTGATGGGTGAGCGGGACTCGGTGCGAGTTAGGACACGGGGCAGTGAGCACAGGGGGTGATGGGTGAGTGGGACTCGGTGTGAGTTAGGACACGGGGCAGTGAGCACAGGGGGTGATGGGTGAGTGGGTCTGGGTGTGAGTTAGGACACGGGGCAGTGAGCACAGGGGGTGATGGGTGAGTGGGTCTGGGTGCGAGTTAGGACACGGGGCAGTGAGCACAGGGGGTGATGGGTGAGTGGGTCTGGGTGTGAGTTAGGACACGGGGCAGTGAGCACAGGGGGTGATGGGTGAGTGGGTCTGGGTGTGAGTTAGGACACGGGGCAGTGAGCACGGGGTGATGGGTGAGTGGGACTCGGTGTGAGTTAGGACACGGGGCAGTGAGCACAGGGGGTGATGGGTGAGCGGGACTTGGTGCGAGTTAGGACACGGGGCAGTGAGCACGGGGTGATGGGTGAGCGGGACTTGGTGTGAGTTAGGACACGGGGCAGTGAGCACAGGGGGTGATGGGTGAGTGGGTCTGGGTGTGAGTTAGGACACGGGGCAGTGAGCACAGGGGGTGATGGGTGAGCGGGACTGGGTGTAGTTAGGACACGGGGCAGTGAGCACAGGGGGTGATGGGTGAGCGGGACTGGGTGCGAGTTAGGACACGGGGCAGTGAGCACAGGGGGTGATGGGTGAGTGGGACTTGGTGCGAGTTAGGACACGGGGCAGTGAGCACAGGGGGTGATGGGTGAGCGGGACTGGGTGTAGTTAGGACACGGGGCAGTGAGCACAAGGGGTGATGGGTGAGTGGGTCTGGGTGTGAGTTAGGACACGGGGCAGTGAGCACAGGGGGTGATGGGTGAGCGGGACTGGGTGTAGTTAGGACACGGGGCAGTGAGCACAGGGGGTGATGGGTGAGCGGGACTGGGTGTAGTTAGGACACGGGGCAGCCGAGTTTTGGTTGCACGGATGTTTAGGGAGAATGGAAGGTACAAGGGCTGACAGGAGAGTGTTGGAGGTAACAAAGCCAGTGATCACCATTGATGGAGGAAGGCAGGTGGGAGAATGGATTTGGCCTAAAGGGGCACACAGCCTTTTCTCCCTCCCAAAGCCCCGCTGGAAACGGCTTCAACAGCCGGCATGCTTTCTTCAAAACTTCGTTCATGGGATGAGGGCGTCACTGGCAAGGCCGGCATTTATTACCCATCCTGGACTTCCCTTGGAGTAATACAAGAGAGAGGGACGGGGGGGGGGAATCATCCCATGTGTGAGGGGAGGGGGGGGGGGGGGGAATCATCCAATGTGTGAGAGGAGGGGGGGGGAATCATCCAATGTGTGAGGGGGGGGGGAATCATCCCATGTGTGAGGGGAGGGGGGGGGGGGGGAATCATCCAATGTGTGAGGGGGGGGGGGGGAATCATCCAATGTGTGAGGGGAGGGGGGGGGGGAATCATCCAATGTGTGAGGGGAGGGGGGGGGAATCATCCAATGTGTGAGGGGGGGGGGAATCATCCAATGTGTGAGGGGAGGGGGGGGGAATCATCCAATGTGTGAGGGGAGGGGGGGGGGAATCATCCAATGTGTGAGGGGGGGGGGAATCATCCAATGTGTGAGGGGAGGGGGGGGGGAATCATCCAATGTGTGAGGGGGGGGGGAAATCATCCAATGTGTGAGGGGAGGGGGGGGGGAATCATCCAATGTGTGAGGGGGGGGGAATCATCCAATGTGTGAGGGGGGGGGGGAGAATCATCCAATGTGTGAGGGGAGGGGGGGGGGGGAATCATCCAATGTGTGGGGGGAGGGGGGGGGGGAATCATCCAATGTGTGAGGGGAGGGGGGGGGGGGAATCATCCAATGTGTGAGGGGAGGGGGGGGGGGAATCATCCAATGTGTTATGGGGGGGGGGAATCATCCAATGTGTGGGGTGGGGGAATCATCCAATGTATGTGGGGGGGGGGGGAATCACCCAATGTGCGAGGGGGGGGGGAATCAGCCAATGTGTGAGGGGGGTGGGGGGGAGTGTCCAATGTGAGAGAGCGGACGGAACCACCGAATGTGTGAGGGGGGGGGGGGAAATCACCCAATGTGTGAGGGGGGGGGGAGGAATCACCCAATGTGTGAGGGGGGAGGGAAGGGAATCGCCCAATGTGTGAGGAGGGGGGGGGGAAATCACCCAATGTGTGAGGGGGGGAGGGAAGGGAATCGCCCAATGTGTGAGGGGAGGGAATTGTCCAATGTGTGAGGGGGGGGAATTGTCCAATGTGTGAGGGGGGGGAATTGTCCAATGTGAGGGGGGGGGAAATCACCCAATGTGTCAGGGGAGGGGGGAATCGGCCAATGTGTGAGGGGGGTGGAATCGCCCAATGTGTGAGGGGGGGGAATTGTCCAATGTAAGGGGGGGGGAAATCACCCAATGTGTCAGGGGAGGGGGGAATCGGCCAATGTGTGAGGGGGGGGGGGGGAAATCACCCAATGTGTGAGGGGGGGGGAATCACCCAATGTGTGAGGGGGGGGGAATCACCCAATGTGTGAGGGGGGGGGGGGGGAATCACCCAATGTGTGAGGGGGGGGGGGAATCGCCCAATGTGTGAGGAGGGGGGGGGGGAAATCACCCAATGTGTGAGGGGGGGGGAATCACCCAATGTGTGAGGGGGGGGGAATCACCCAATGTGTGAGGGGGGGGGGGGGGAATCACCCAATGTGTGAGGGGGGGGGAATCACCCAATGTGTGAGGGGGGGGGAATCACCCAATGTGTGAGGGGGGGGGAATCACCCAATGTGTGAGGGGGGGGGGGGGGAAATCACCCAATGTGTGAGGGGGGGGGGGTAAATCACCCAATGTGTGAGGGGGGGGGGGGAATCACCCAATGTGTGAGGAGGGGGGGGGGAAATCACCCAATGTGTGAGGGGGGGGGAATCACCCAATGTGTGAGGGGGGGGGGGAAATCACCCAATGTGTGAGGGGGGGGGAATCACCCAATGTGTGAGGAGGGGGGGGGAAATCACCCAATGTGTGAGGAGGGGGGGGGGAAATCACCCAATGTGTGAGGGGGGGGGGGGAAATCACCCAATGTGTGAGGGGGGGGGAATCACCCAATGTGTGAGGAGGGGGGGGGGAAATCACCCAATGTGTGAGGGGGGGGGGGGAAATCACCCAATGTGTGAGGGGGGGGGAATCACCCAATGTGTGAGGAGGGGGGGGGGGAAATCACCCAATGTGTGAGGGGGGGGGAATCACCCAATGTGTGAGGAGGGGGGGGGAATCACCCAATGTGTGAGGGGGGGGGGAATCACCCAATGTGTGAGGGGGGGGGAATTGTCCAATGTGTGAGGGGGGGGGAATCACCCAATGTGTGAGGGGGGGGAAATCACCCAATGTGTGAGGGGGGGGGGGAATCACCCAATGTGTGAGGGGGGGGGAATTGTCCAATGTGTGGGGGGGGGGGGAAATCACCCAATGTGTGAGGGGAGGGGAATCACCCAATGTGTGAGGGGGGGGGAATCACCCAATGTGTGAGGGGGGGGAAATCACCCAATGTGTGAGGGGGGGGAAATCACCCAATGTGTGAGGGGTGGGGAATCACCCAATGTGTGAGGAGGGGGGGGAAATCACCCAATGTGTGAGGGGGGGGAATCACCCAATGTGTGAGGAGGGGGGGGGGAAATCACCCAATGTGTGAGGTGGGGGGAATCACCCAATGTGTGAGGGGGGGGGGGGAATCACCCAATTATGAGGGGGGGGGGAAATCACCCAATGTGTGAGGGGGGGGGAATTGTCCAATGTGTGTGGGGGGGGGGAATCGCCCAATGTGTGAGGGGGGGGGGGGAATCACCCAATGTGTGAGGGGGGGGGGGGAATCACCCAATGTGTGAGGGGGGGGGAATCACCCAATGTGAGAGAGCGGACAGAACCACCCAATGTGTGAGGGGGGGGGGGGGAATCACCCAATGTGTGAGGGGGGGGGGGGAATTGTCCAATGTGTGTGGGGGGGGGAATCGCCCAATGTGTGAGGGGAGGGGGGAATCACCCAATGTGAGAGAGCGGACAGAACCACCCCATGTGAGGGAGGATAAGCTCCCAGTGTGAGGGGGGGGGGGGGGAATTACCCAATGTGTGAGGGGGGGGGAATTACCCAATGTGTGAGGGAGGATAAGCTCCCAGTGTGAGCGTGTGCGATAAATCCCCAGTGTGAGCCCGGGGTGGGTAAACAATGGAACACCACAGGGGGAACAGAGACCCGAGCCGCACACACACACACACGGGGGGGGTTCAGTCAGCAGCAGTCCGTTTATTCTCAACCGTTACACGGACCGGCGCTGGTCCAGAAAGCCCCCCCCCCCCGCCCCCTCCCACAGCGTCAGTGTTTGGCCCCGGGAGGGGGCGGCCGTCCTGACCTGGCCTCCTCGCCATCGATCGAGGAACCTCGGGGGAGTGGGCACCGGCTCGGCCTCCGATCCTCCCGCTGCCTCCGATCCTCCCTCACCTGGGGGCGGTTCGCTGCGGCCGGTCAGCGCTGGGGGAGGGGTGGGGGGCAGGCCGGGGGTCTCGCCGCCTCACGCGCTGCCGTTGGCAGTGGGGGACAGGGCCCCGATGCGCTCGTTGATGTGGCCATTGGACCAGTCGCGGCGGATGTCGTCAAGGTGCTCGTCAAAGTCCACCAGCCGGCCGTAGGCGCGGTCCTCCATCAGCTCGCTGACCACTGACCGCGTGCCCGTCCAGTCTCTCCACATCACCCTGCGGGCCAAAACACACAGGGGCACTCTCAGGGCATCACACCAAGCCGGAGCACCCAGATACAACGAAAAACATAGCAGCTGGAGTATTGTGTACAGTTTGGGTCTCCTTACCTAAGGAAGGATATACTTGCCACAGAGGGAGTGCGGTGAAGGTTCACCAGACTGATTCCTGGGATGGGGGGATTGTCCTATGAGAAGAGATTGAGTAGACTAGGCCGATATTCTCTAGAGTTTAGAAGAATGAGGTGATCTCATTGAAACATACAACATTCTTACAGGGCTTGACAGGGTAGATGCAGGGAGGGTGTTTCCCCCCGGGCTGGGGAGTCTAGAACCAGGGGTCACAGTCTCAGAATAAGGGGTCCGCCATTTAGGACTGAGATGAGGAGAAACTTCTTCACTCAGAGGGGGGTGAATCTTTGGAATTCTCTGCCCCAGAGGGCTGTGGAGGCTCAGTCTTTGAGTATATTCAAGGCAGAGATGGATAGATTTGTGGATATTGAGGGAATCGAGGGATATGGGGACAGTGCAGGAGAGTGGACCCGAGGTCGAAGGTCAGCCGTGATCTTATTGAATGGTGGAGCGGGCTCGAGGGGCCGAATGGCCGACTCCTGCTCCTATTTTCTACGTCTCATTGTTTCTATGTCCTGGATCCCGTCACTGCCAGCCAGTGCTGTGTCCTGGCAGTGTTATCCTCACCAGAACCTGCCTTTGGGACAGGGCAAACACACATTCTTGGTAAAAATAAAAAAATAAAAATTTATATCGCACCTTTCACAACCACCGACCTCTCAAAGCGCTTTACAGCCAATGAAGTACTTTTGGAGTGTAGTCACTGTTGTAATGTGGGAAACGCCAATTTGCGCACAGCAAGCTCCCACACACAGCGATGTGATAATGACCCAGATAATCTGTTTTTTTGTTATGTTGATTGAGGGATAAATATTGGCCCCAGGACCCCGGGGATAACTCCCCCTGCTCTTCTTCCAAATAGTGGCCGTGGGATCTTTTACATCCACCTGAGAGAGCAGACGGGGCCTCGGTTTAACGTCTCATCCGAAAGACGGCACCTCCGACAGTGCGGCACTCCCTCAGCACTGCCCCTCCGACAGTGCGGCACTCCCTCAGCACTGCCCCTCCGACAGTGCGGGGCTCCCTCAACACTGCCCCTCCGACAGTGCGGCACTCCCTCAGTACTGCCCCTCCGACAGTGCGGCGCTCCCTCAGCACTGCCCCTCCGACAGTGCGGCACTCCCTCAGCACTGCCCCTCCGACAGTGCGGGGCTCCCTCAGCACTGCCCCTCCGACAGTGCGGCACTCCCTCAGTACTGCCCCTCCGACAGTGCAGCGCTCCTTCAGTACTGCCCCCCCGACAGTGCGGCACTCCCTCAGCTCTGCACTGGGAGTGTCAGCCTGGATTTATGTGCTCGAGTCCCTGGAGTGGGACTTGAACCCACAACCTTCTGACTCAGAGGCGAGAGTGCGGCCCACTGAGCCACAGGCTGAGAAGGAACAAATCAAACGACGCAGGACGCTCAGGCCGCGTCCAGGGAGCTCGAGCCGGACGGGGCGGCCCAGCCTCGCTCGCTCCTGGCGAGGTCAGAGGTCACAGGGCCAAGGTCACTCACAGATTCTTGTCCTTGGGCGTCCACTTGCCATCCTGCCGATCGTGCACGATCACCGCCGGGCCGGAGTAGTCACTCGACAGCTTGGTGTTGTCCAACTGGAAAATACACCGGGTGGAAAGTGTGACGACAACAACAACTTGCATTTGTGTAGCACCTTCAACGTGGTGAAACGTCCCAAGGCGCATCCCGCACAAGGAGAAATTAACGCAGGAACTTGGTCAAAGAGGGAGGTTTTAAGGAGCGTCGTGATTGGGGAAACAGATAGAGAGGTTTAGGGAGGGAGTTCCAGAGCTCGGGGCCCAGGCAACAGAAGGCAAGGCCACCGATGGTGGAGTGATTATAATCAGGGATGGTCAGGAGGGCAGAATTAGAGGAGTGCAGACATCTCGGGGGGTTGTGGGGCTGGAGGAGATTACAGAGATAGGGAGGGGGCGAGGGCCATGGAGGGATTTGTAAACAAGGATGAGAATTTTGAAATCGAGGCGTTACTTAACCGGGAGCCAGTGTAGGGCAGTGAGCACAGGGGATGATGGGTGAGTGGGACTCGGTGTGAGTTAGGACACGAGGCAGCGAATACAGGGGGTGATGGGTGAGCGGGACTCGGTGCGAGTTAGGACACGGGGCAGTGAGCACAGGGGGTGATGGGTGAGTGGGACTCGGTGTGAGTTAGGACACGAGGCAGCGAATACAGGGGGTGATGGGTGAGCGGGACTCGTTGCGAGTTAGGACACGGGGCAGTGAGCACAGGGGGTGATGGGTGAGCGGGACTTGGTGCGAGTTAGGACACGGGGCAGTGAGCACAGGGGGTGATGGGTGAGCGGGACTTGGTGCGAGTTAGGACACGGGGCAGCGAGCACAGGGGGTGATGGGTGAGTGGGACTCGGTGCGAGTTAGGACACGGGGCAGTGAGCACAGGGGGTGATGGGTGAGCAGGACTCGGTGCGAGTTAGGACATGGGGCAGTGAGCACAGGGGGTGATGGGTGAGTGGGACTCGATGCGAGTTAGGACACGGGGCAGTGAGCACAGGGGGTGATGGGTGAGCGGGACTCGGTACGAGTTAGGACACGGGGCAGTGAGCACAGGGGGTGATGGGTGAGCGGGACTCGGTGCGAGTTAGGACACGGGGCAGTGAGCACAGAGGGTGATGGGTGAGCGGGACTTGGTGCGAGTTAGGACACGGGGCAGTGAGCACAGGGGGTGATGGGTGAGCGGGACTTGGTGCGAGTTAGGACACGGGGCAGTGAGCACAGGGGGTGATGGGTGAGCGGGACTTGGTGCGAGTTAGGACACGGGGCAGTGAGCACAGGGGGTGATGGGTGAGCGGGACTGGGTGTGAGTTAGGACACGGGGCAGTGAGCACAGGGGGTAATGGGTGAGCGGGACTTGGTGCGAGTTAGGACACAGGGCAGTGAGCACAGGGGGTGATGGGTGAGCGGGACTCGGTGCGAGTTAGGACACGGGGGCAGCCGAGTTTTGGATCACCTCTAGTTTACGTCGGGTAGAATGTGTGAGGCCGGCCAGGAGTGCGTTGGGATCGTCAAGTCTGGAGGTCACAAGGGCACGGAGACAGGAGAGAGCACTTCACAGCAACCCGGCCGGGCAACTTATATCATCACCCCTCCCCCGCTGATTTACACACCCACCCGACAATGCATTTTGTTAGGAAGGCTAAGGAGGCCACTTGGAAAATAAATGTCTAAATTGGGTAGAGTAGCAGAGGGGTGTGGGGGTACAGATACAGAGAGCATTAAAAATAGTGATGCAGGTTAATGAGACCATAATGTAAAGATTTAGATCGGGGCGAGGGCCCAGGGACAGCACGGGCCCAGCCCACACTGTGCGATATGTGTGTACGCACTAGGCCCATACAACAGAGCTGGTCTCCAGTGGTCCTGGTTCACCCTTGCCCCTGGACCAAGGCCTAGCTCTGTCAGGCCCGTGTGGTGGCTGGTGTGCAACGGTCACCCCACGTTAAACAAACCCACCCACAGGCATCGCCCACCCTTCAGGATGTAGTTCAGGATCTGGAATGTCAGGTCCTTCATCGAAACACCTGGGAACTCATCCCTTTTTGGTGGGGAAGCAGGTCAGCCGCGACACGAAGGACTGCCAAAGAAGAAGAATTTCTAGAACCACGGTTAGCCTGCACTTGGGAGCGCTGTGAACAGTTCTGGCCTCCTTGTTATCAAAAGGATATAGAGGCACTGGGAAGTGCGTAAAAAAGATTTACTAGAATACCAGAACTGAGAGGTTGGAACATAAGAATTGGGAGCAGAGGTCGGCCATTCGGCCCCTTGAGCCTGCCCCGCCATTTAATGAGATCACGGCTGACCTTCGACCTCAACCCCACTTTCCTGCACTGTCCCCATAATCCCTCGATTCCCTGAATGTTATCGATCTGTGTCTTGAATATAACATAAGAACATAAGAATTAGGAACAGGAGTAGGCCATCTAGCCCCTCGAGCCTGCTCCGCCATTCAACAAGATCATGGCTGATCTGGCCGTGAACTCAGCTCCACTTACCCGCCCGCTCCCCGTAACCCTTAATTCCCTTATTGGTTAAAAATCTATCTATCTGTGACTTGAAGACATTCAATGAGCTAGCCTCAACTGCTTCCTTGGGCAGAGAATTCCACAGATTCACAACCCTCTGGGAGAAGAAATTCCTTCTCAACTCGGTTTTAAATTGGCTCCCCCGTATTTTGAGGCTGTGCCCCCTAGTTCTAGTCTCCCCGACCCGTGGAAACAATCTCTCTGCCTCTATCTTGTCTATCCCTTTTATTATTTTAAATGTTTCTATAAGATCACACCACATCCTTTTGAACTCCAACGAGTAAAGACCCAGTCTACTCAACCTATCATCATAAGGTAACCCCCTCATCTCCGGAATCAGCCTAGTGAATCGTCTCTGTACCCCCTCCAAAGCTAGTATATCCTTCCTGAAGTAAGGTGACCAAAACTGCACGCAGTACTCCAGGTGTGGCCTCACCAATACCCTGTACAGTTGCAGCAGGACCTCCCTGCTTTTGTACTCCATCCCTCTCGCAATGAAGGCCAACATTCCAGTCGCCTTCCTGATTACCTGCTGCACCTGCAAACTAACTTTTTGGGATTCATGCACAAGGACCCCCAGGTCCCTCTGCACCGCAGCATGTTGTAATTTCTCCCCATTCAAATAATATTCCCAATAATATACTCAAAGACTGAGCCTGCACAGCTCTCTGGGGTAGGTTATGCCAATCAGAAAAGGTTGAACAGGTTGGGCCTCTTTCCTCTAGAAGAGAGAATACTGAGGGATGACCTGATGGAGGTGCTTAACGTTATGGAAGGGTTCGGTGGGGCAGATGTTTTCACTTGCGGACAAGACCAGTACAGTGGGCCATAAATATATCGAATGGTCACTCATAAATCCAGTAGGGAATTCAGGGGGAAACATCTTTACCCAGAGAGCAGTGAGAGTGTGGAACTCGCTGCCACAGGGAGGGGTTGAGGTGAATAGTATCGATGTATTTAAGGGGAGGCTGGATAAACACATGAGGGGGGAACGGAAAGCAAGAAAGAAAGTTTGTATTTACATGGCGCCGTTCACCACCTTGGGATGTCCCAAAGTGCTTCGCAGCAATGAAATACTTTTTGTTTTTGAAGAGTGCAGTCACTGTTGCATTGTGGGAAACGCCAATTTGCGCACAGCAAGCTCCCACACACAGCGATGTGATAATGACCCAGATCATCTGTTTTTTTGTTTTGTTGATTGAGGGATAAATATTGGTCCCAGGACACCGGGGATAACTCCCCCTGCTCTTCTTCCAAATAGTGGCCGTGGGATCTTTTACATCCACCTGAGAGAGCAGACGGGGCCTCGGTTTAACGTCTCATCCGAAAGACGGCACCTCCGGCAGTGCGGCACTCCCTCAGCACTGGACGCTCCCGGTACTTTTTTCGGGCGAGACGTTAAACCGAGGGCCCCGACTGCCCCACCTCAGGTGGAGGCAAGGAGTAAGAGGGTGGGCTGATGGGGTTCCATGAAGTAGGGTGGGGAGGGGAGCTCGAGTGGAGCATCAACACCGGCAAAAGCAAAGGTTAAGAAGTTTGCAGATGATACTAAAGTCGGGTGTGTGGTTGATAATGAAGAAGAAAGCTGTGGACTGCAGGAAGATATCACTCAACTGGTCAGGTGGGCAGAGCAGTGGCAAATGGAGTTTAATCCGGAGAAGTGTGAGGTAATGCATTTGGGGAGGGGCTAACAAGGCGAGGGAATACACATTAAATGGTAGGACACTGAGAAGTGTAGAGCAACAGAGGGACCTGGGAGTGCAGGTCCACGGATCCCTGAAGGTAGCAGGCCAGGTGGATAAGGTGGTTAAGAAGGCATACGGAATACTTGCCTTTATTAGCCGAGGCATAGAATACAAGAGCAGGGAGGTTATGCTTGAACTGTATAAAACACTGGTTAGGCCACAGCTGGAGTACTGCGTGCACAGTTCTGGTCACCACATTACAGGAAGGATGTGATCGCACTGGAGAGGGTAAGAGGAGATTTACCAGGATGTTGTACTGGAGAGGGTACAGAGGAGATTTACCAGGATGTTGCCGGGACTGGAGAATTTTAGCGATGAGGAAAGATTGGATAGGCTGGGGTTGTTTTCTTTGGAACAGAGGAGACTGAGGGGAGACCTGATTGAGGTGTATAAAATGATGAGGGGCCTGGATCGAGTGGATAGGAAGGACCTGTTTCCCTGGGCAGAGGGGTCAACAACCAGGGGGCATAGATTTAAGGTAATTGGTGGGGGGGGGGGGTTTAGAGGGGATTTGAGGGAAATGTCTTCACCCAGAGGGTGGTGGGGGTCTGGAACTCACGGCCTGAAAGGGTGGTAGAGGCAGAAACCCTCACCACATTTAAAAACTACCTGGATGTGCACCTGAAGTCGAGGAGGCATCGGAGAGACGGAGCAGCAGAGTCGGGAGGCCTACAAGAGGCCCATCAGTCGGGAGGCACCAGCGGGAGGTCGGAGGGGCTCGGGGGGTGAGAGGTCGGAGAGGCTCGGGGGGTGAGAGGTCGGAGAGGCTCGGGGGGTGAGAGGTTGGAGGGGCTCGGGGGGGTGAGAGGTCGGAGGGGCTCGGGGGGTGAGAGGTCGGAGGGGCTCGGGGGGTGAGAGGTCGGAGAGGCTCGGGGGGTGAGAGGTCGGAGGGGCTCAGGGGGTGAGAGGTCGGAGGGGCTCGGGGGGTGAGAGGTCGGAGGGGCTCGGGGGGTGAGAGGTCGGAGGGGCTCGGGGGGTGAGAGGTCGGAGGGGCTCGGGGGGTGAGAGGTCGGAGGGGCTCGGGGGGTGAGAGGTCGGAGGGGCTCGGGGGGTGAGAGGTCGGAGAGTGAGAGGTCGGAGAGGCTCGGGGGGTGAGAGGTCGGAGGGGCTCGGGGGGTGAGAGGTCGGAGAGGCTCGGGGGGTGAGAGGTCGGAGGGGCTCGGGGGGTGAGAGGTCGGAGAGGCTCGGGGGGTGAGAGGTCGGAGGGGCTCAGGGGGTGAGAGGTCGGAGAGGCGTGGCTGGTGCAGCTGCAGCAGGCAGGCAAAAAAAAAGTAGAAAGAAATCGAAAGGTGACGTCACAGCCAAGGGGTAAGTGATTGGCTGGTGATTGGTGAGTTGTTTTTCTTTTTTCTTTATCAGTAAGTAACCTTTAGCATTGTTGTTGCCCAATTAAGTTAATCCAAGGGTAAAGACATGGCAGGAGAGCTCGGACACGTGTTATGCTCCTCCTGTACTATGTGGGAATTCAGGGACACTTCCAATGTCCCTGACGACGACGTGTGCGGGAAGTGTATCCGCCTGCAGCTCCTGACAGACCGCATTGCGGCACTGGAGCTGCGGGTGGATTCACTCTGGAGCACCCACGATGCTGAGAATGAAGTGAGTAGCACGTTTAGTGAGTTGGTCTTACCGCAGGTAAAGGGTACACAGCCAGATAGGGAATGGGTGACCAACAGGAAGAGCAGTGTAAGGAAGGTAGTGCAGGGGTCCCCTGCGGTCATCCCCCTGCAAAACAGATACACCGCTTTGGGTACTGTTGGGGGGGATGACTCATCAGGGGAGGGCAGCAGCAGCCAAGTTCATGGCACCGTGGCTGGCTCTGCTGCAATGGAGAGCGATAGTGATAGGGGATTCAATTGTAAGGGGAATAGATAGGCGTTTCTGCGGCCACAACCGAGGCTCCAGGATGGTATGTTGCCTCCCTGGTGCAAGGGTCAAGGATGTCTCGGAGCGGGTGCAGGACATTCTGAAAAGGGAGGGTGAACAGCCAGTTGTCGTGGTGCACATTGGTACCAACGATGTAGGTAAAAAACGGGATGAGGTCCTACGAGACGAATTTAGGGAGCTAGGAGTTAAATTAAAAAGTAGGACCTCAAAAGTAGTAATCTCAGGATTGCTACCAGTGCCACGTGCTAGTCAGAGTAGGAATCGCAGGATAGCTCAGATGAATACGTGGCTTGAGGAGTGGTGCAGAAGGGAGGGATTCAAATTACTGGGGCATTGGAACCAGTTCTGGGGGAGGTGGGACCAGTACAAACCGGACGGTCTGCACCTGGGCAGGATCGGAACCAATGTCCGAGGGGGAGTGTTTGCTAGTGCTGTTGGGGAGGAGTTAAACTAATATGGCAGGGGGATGGGAATTTAAGCAGGGAGGCAGAGGAAAGTAAAAAGGGGGCAGAAACAAAAGGTAGGAAGGAGAAAAACAAGAGTGGAGGGCAGAGAAACCCAAGGCAAAAATCAAAAAGGACCAAATTACAACATAATTCTAAAAGGACAAAGTGTATTAAAAAGACAAGCCTGAAGGCTCTGTGCCTCACTGCGAGGAGTATTCGGAATAAGATGGACGAATTAATTGTGCAGATAGCAGTTAACGGATACGATGTGATTGGCATCACAGAGACATGGCTCCAGGGTGACCAAGGCTGGGAACTCAACATCCAGGGATATTCAACACTTAGGAAGGACAGACAGAAAGGAAAAGGAGGTGGGGTGGCGTTGCTGGTTAAAGAGGAAATTAATGCAATAGTAAGGAAGGACATTAGCTTGGATAATGTGGAATCTGTATGGGTGGAGCTGCGGAATACCAAAGGACAGAAAACGCTAGTGGGAGTTGAGTACAGACCACCAAACAGTAGTAGTGAGGTTGGGGACAGCATCAAACAAGAAATTAGGGATGTGTGCAATAAAGGTACAGCAGTTATCATGGGCAACTTTAATCTACATACAGATTGGGCTAGCCTAACTGGTAGCAATGTGGTGGAGGAGGATTTCCTGGAGTGTATGAGGGATGGTTTTCTAGACCAATATGTCAAGGAACCAACTAGAGAGCTGGCCATCCGAGACTGGGTGACGTGTAATGAGAAAGGACTAATTAGCAATCTTGTTGTGCGAGGTCCCCTGGGGAAGAGTGACCATAATATGGTAGAATTCTTTATTAAGATGGAGAGTGACACAGTTAATTCAGAGACAAGGGTCCTGAACTTAAGGAAAGGTAACTTCGATGGTATGAGGCGTGAATTGGCTAGAATAGACGAGCAAATGATACTTAAAGGGTTGACGGTGGATAGGCAATGGCAAACATTTAAAGATCACATGGATGACCTTCAGCAATTGTACATCCCTGTCTGGAATAAAAATAAAACAGGGAAGGTGGCTCAACCGTGGCTAACAAGGGAAATTAAGGATAGTGTGAAAACCAAGGAAGAGGATATAAATTGGCCAGAAAAAGCAACAAACCTGAGGACTGGGAGAAATTTCGAATTCAACAGAGGAGGACAAAGGGTTTAATTAGGAGGGGGAAAATAGAGTATGAGAGGAAACTTGCAGGGAACATAAAAACTGACTGCAAAAGCTTCTATAGATGTGTGAAGAGAAAAAGATTAGTGAAGATAAACGTAGGTCCCTTGCAGTCGGATTCAGGTGAATTTATAATGGGGAACAAAGAAATGGCCGACCAATTGAACAAATACTTTGGTTCTATCTTCACAAAGGAAGACACAAATAACCTTCCGGATGTACTAGGGGACCGAGGGTCTAGTGAGAAGGAGGAACTGAAGGATATCGTTACTAGGCGGGAAATTGTGTTAGGGAAATTGATGGGATTGAAGGCCAATATATCCCCAGGACCTGATAGTCTACATCCCAGAGTACTTAAGGAAGTGGCCCAAGAAATAGTGGATGCATTGGTGATCATTTTCCAACAGTCTATCGAATCTGGATCAGTTCATACGGACTGGAGGGTAGCTAATGTAACACCACTTTTTAAAAATGAAGGGAGAGAGAAAACAGGTAATTATAGACCGGTTAGCCTGACATCAGTAGTGGGGAAAATGTTGGAATCAATCATTAAGGATGAAATAGCAGCACATTTGGAAAGTAGTGATACGATTGGTCCAAGTCAGCATGGATTTATGAAAGGGAAATCATGCTTGACAAATCTTCTGGAATTTTTTGAGGATGTAACTAGTAGAGTGGACAAGGGAGAACCAGTGGATGTGGTGTATTTGGACTTTCAAAAGGTCCCGCACAAGAGATTGGTGTGTAAAATCAAAGCACATGGTATTGGGGGTAATGTACTGACGTGGATAGAGAACTGGTTGGCAGACAGGAAGCAGAGAGTCAGGATTAATGGGTCCTTTTCAGAATGGCAGGCAGTGACTAGTGGGGTGCCGCAGGGCTCAGTGCTGGGACCCCAGCTCTTTACAATATACATTAATGATTTAGATGAAGGAATTGAATGTAATATCTCCAAGTTTGCAGATGACACTAAGCTGGGTGGTGGTGTGAGCTGTGAGGAGGATGCTAAGAAGCTGCAGAGTGACTTGGACAGGTTAGGTGAGTGGGCAAATGCATGGCAGATGCAGTATAATGTGGATAAATGTGAGGTTATCCACTTTGGGGGCAAAAACACGAAGGCAGAATATTATCTGAATGGCGGCAGATTAGGAAAAGGGAAGGTGCAATGAGACCTGGGTGTCATGGTACATCAGTCATTGAAAGTTGACATGCAGGTACAGCAGGCGGTGAAGGCAAATGGTATGTTGGCCTTCATAGCTAGGGGATTTGAGTATAGGAGCAGGGAGGTCTTACTGCAGTTGTACAGGGCCTTGGTGAGGCCTCACCTGGAATATTGTGTTCAGTTTTGGTTTCCTAATCTGAGGAAGGACGTTCTTGCTATTGAGGGAGTGCAGCGAAGGTTCACCAGACTGATTCCAGGGATGGCTGGACTGACATATGAGGAGAGACTGGATCAACTGGGCCTTTATTCACTGGAGTTTAGAAGGATGGAAGGGGATCTCATAGAAACGTATAAGATTCTGACGGGACTGGACAGGTTAGATGTGGGAAGAATGTTCCCGATGTTGAAGAAGTTCAGAACCAGGGGTCACAGTCTAAAGATAAGGGGCAGGCCATTTAGGACTGAAATGAGGAGAAACTTCTTCACTCAGAGAGTTGTTAACCTGTGGAATTCCCTGCCGCAGAGAGTTGTTGAGGCCAGTTCATTGGATATATTCAAGAGGAAGTTCGATGTGGCCCTTACGGCTAAAGGGATCAAGGGGTATGGAGAGAAAGCAGGAATGGGGTACTGAGGTGAATGATCAGCCATGATCTTATTGAATGGTGGTGCAGGCTCGAAGGGCCGAATGGCCTGATCCTGCACCTATTTTCTATGTTTCTATGAAGTGCCGTAACCCACAGGGCGACGGACCGAGAGCTGGAAAGTGGGATTCGGCTGGGGTAGCTCTTTGTCGGCCGGTGCGGACACGATGGGTCGAGATGGCCTCCCTCCGTGTTGTAAATGTCTGTGATTTTTAAGGCACGGATCAGCTGGAGGGGGGGGGGGGTGACTGGCCTGTTTGTGAGCTGTTAATGACTTACCATAATCAGCACTGCTCCTCTGACATGTTCGGCTACCCGGTCTGCAATCTTGACAGCGACAGAGTTTAGACTTTAAGTGAAAGAAAAGGAGAAATAAAGAGAAAGAAATTAGAAAATGGTCATGGCCCCTTGCAGGCGAGTTGTGTGAGCCACTGATTCTCTGAGACGAGCTTTGTTTATCAAAAGGAGACCTCCAGCTCATGTGATAAACATTACAACTGCTGACTTGGACATCGATCCAACGTTTCCTCATCGTCGCTGGGCCCAAACGCTGGAATTCCCTCCCTAACAGCAGCGTGGCTGCAGTGTGCACCATCCACAAGATGCACTGCAGCAACTCGCCAAGGCTTCTTCGACAGCACCTCCCAAACCCGCCACCTCTACCCCCGAGAAGGACAAGGGCAGCGGGTCCATGGGAACACCACCTCCTCCACGTTCCCCTCCCAGTCACACACCATCCCGACTTGGGAATATATCGGCCGTTCCTCCATCGTCGCTGGATCACAATCCTGGAACTCCCTCCCTAGGCGAATGGGATGTTGGCCTTCATTGCGAGAGGGATGGAGTACAAAAGCAGGGAGGTCCTGCTGCAACTGTACAGGGTATTGGCGAGGCCGCACCTGGAGTACTGCGTGCAGTTTTGGTCACCTTACTTAAGGAAGGATATACTAGCTTTGGAGGGGGTACAGAGACGATTCACGAGGCTGATTCCGGAGATGAGGGGGTTACCTTATGATGATAGATTGAGTAGACTGGGCCTTTACTCGTTGGAGTTCAGAAGGATGAGGGGTGATCTTATAGAAACATTTAAAATAATGAAAGGGATAGACAAGATAGAGGCAGAGAGGTTGTTTCCACTGGTCGGGGAGACTAGAACTAGGGGGCACAGCCTCAAAATACGGGGGAGCCAATTTAAAACCGAGTTGAGAAGGAATTTCTTCTCCCAGAGGGTTGTGAATCTGTGGAATTCTCTGCCCAAGGAAGCAGTTGAGGCTAGCTCATTGAATGTATTCAAGTCACAGATAGATAGATTTTTAACCAATAAGGGAATTAAGGGTTACGGGGAGCGGGCGGGTAAGTGGAGCTGAGTCCACGGCCAGATCAGCCATGATCTTGTTGAATGGCGTAGCAGGCTCGAGGGGCTAGATGGCCTACTCCTGTTCCTAATTCTTATGTTCTTATGTTCTTATGTAAAAATAAGACTTTCATTACTACAGTGCCTTTCAGGTCCACTGGACGTCTCAAAGCACTTTACAGCCGAAGAAGTACTTTAAAAAAAAAGTTTTGGCACTGTAAACTCCAATGAGTACAGGCCTAAACCTGCTCAATCTTTCCTCATTCTTCATATAGGGAGTATAAAATCAGGGAAGTCCTGCTACAACTGTACAGGGTATTGGTGAGGCCACACCTGGAGTACTGCGTACAGTTTTGGTCTCCTTATTTAAGGAAGGATATACCTGCTTTCGAGGCAGTTCAGAGAAGGTTCACTCGGTTGATTCCTGAGATGAGGGGGTTGTCTTATGAGGAAATGTTGAGCAGGTTGGGCCTATACTCATTGGAGTTTAGAAGAATGAGAGGTGATCTTATTGAAACGTATAAGATACTGAGGGGGCTTGAAAGGGTGGATGCAGAGAGGATGTTTCCACTGATGGGGGAATCTCGAACTTGGGGGCATAGTCTCAGAATAAGGGGCCGCCCATTTAAAACTGAGATGAGGAGGAATTTCTTCTCTCAGAGGGTTGTAAATCTGTGGAATTCTCTGCCCCAGAGAGCTGTGGAGGCTGGGTCATTGAATATATTTAAGGCGGAGATAGACAGATTTTTGAATGATAAGGGAATAAAGGGTTATGGGGAGCGGGCGGGGAAGTGGAGCTGAGTCCATGATCAGATTAGCCATGATAAGAACATAAGAAATAGGAGCAGGGAAATTATGCTTGACGAATCATCTAGAATTTTTTGAGGATGTAACTAGTAGAGTGGACAAGGGAGAACCAGTGGATGTGGTGTATTTGGACTTTCAAAAGACCTTTGACAAGATCCCACACAAGAGATTATTGTGCAAAATTAAAGCACATGGTATTGGGGGTAATGTATTGACGTGGATAGAGAACTGATTGGCAGACAGGAAGCAGAGAGTCGGGATAAATGGGTCCTTTTCAGAATGGCAGGCAGTGACTAGTGGGGTGCCGCAGGGCTCAGTGCTGGGACCCCAGCTCTTTACAATATACATCAATGATTTGAACGAAGGACTTGAGTGTAATATCTCCAAGTTTGCAGATGACACTAAGCTGGGTGGCGGTGTGAGCTGTGAGGAGGATGCTAAGAGGCTGCAGGGTGACTTGGATAGGTTAGGTGAGTGGGCAAATGCATGGCAGATGCAGTATAATGTGGATAAATGTGAGGTTATCCACTTTGGTGGCAAAAACAGGAAGGCAGATTATTATCTGAATGGTGACAGATTAGCAAAAGGGGAGGTGCAACGAGACCTGGGTGTCATGGTTCATCAGTCATTGAAAGTTGGCATGCAGGTACAGCAGGCGGTGAAGAAGGCAAATGGTATGTTGGCCTTTATAGCGAGAGGATTTGAGTATTGGAGCAGGGAGGTCTTGCTGTAGTTGTACAGGGCCTTGGTGAGGCCTCAACTGGAATATTGTGTTCAGTTTTGGTCTCCTAATCTGAGGAAGGACGTTCTTGCTATTGAGGGAGTGCAGCGAAGGTTCACCAGACTGATTCCCGGGATGGCAGGACTGACATATGAGGAGAGACTGGATCGACTCGGCTTATATTCAGTGGAATTTTGAAGGATGAGAGGGGATCTCATAGAAACATAAAATTCTGATGGGTTTAGACAGGTTAGATGCGGGAAGAATGTTCCCGATGTTGGGGAAGTCCAGAACCAGGGGACACAGTCGAAGGATAAGGGGGTAAGCCATTTAGGACCGAGATGAGGAGAAACTTCTTCACTCAGAGAATTGTGAACCTGTGGAATTCTCTACCGCAGAGAGTTGTTGAGGCCAGTTTGTTAGATATATTCAAAAGAAAGTTAGATATGGCTCTTACGGCTAAAGGGATCAAGGGGTATGGAGAGAAAGCAGGATTGGGGTACTGAAGTTGCATGATCAGCCATGATTATATTGAACAGTGGTGCAGGCTCAAAGGGCCGAATAGCCTACTCCTGCACTTACTTTTTATGTTTCTATATGGCCCCTCGAGCCTGCTCCGCCATTTAATACAATCATGGCTGATCTTATTGAACGGTGGAGCAGGCTCGAGGGGTCAAATGGCCGACTCCTGCTCCTATTTCCTTTGTTCTTAAATCTGCCTCCTCCCCTGCCCATACCCAGACATCCTGCGTACCCACATCCAAACACCATCCCACCTCCCTCTCCCAACACAACACTGCAGCCCCTCACCTGGTGTCCCTCACATGGTTGTTGGCCTGGTAATATCCGGCAATCACCTGATTGTTTGCGGCACTCCACAGATCAACCTGTAACAACAAACATCGACAACACATGATCAATGCACCTATCTGTATCAATGGAGTACATTTCACGGATTTATATAGCGCATCTAACGTATTAAAACCATCACAATTTGACACCGAGCCATTATTAGATATTAGGCTGGTGACCAAAAGCATGGTCCGAGAGGTAGGTTTTAATAACACCAACGTTCATTTATACAGTGCCTTTAACGTGGTGAAATGCCCCGAGGTGCTTCACAGGAGTGTTGTGAGATTTTTTTAAATGTGGCACAAGTAGAAATTAGGGCAGGTGACCAACAGCTTGGTCACAGAGGTAGGTTTTGACGGCGCGTCTTGAAGGAGGAGAGAGAGGTAGAGAGGTGGGGAGGTTTAGGGAGGGAGTTCCAGAGCTTGGGGCCCAGGCAACAGAAGGCACGGCCACCGATGGTGGAGCGATTATAATCAGGGATGCTCAGGAGGGCAGAATTAGAGGAGTGCAGACATCTCGGGGGGTTGTGGGGCTGGAGGAGATTACAGAGATAGGGAGGGAGCGAGGGCCATGGAGGGATTTGAACACGAAGATGAGAATTTTTTTTTTTAAATTGAGGTTTTGGCGGACCGGGAGCCAGTGTACACCAGTGGGTGAAGGGGACTCGGTGCAAGTTAGGACACGGGGCAGTGAGCACAGGGGGTGATGGGTGAGTGGGACTCGGTGTGAGTTAGGACACGGGGCAGTGAGCACAGGGGGTGATGGGTGAGCGGGACTGGGTGTGAGTTAGGACACGGGGCAGTGAGCACAGGGGGTGATGGGTGAGCGGGACTAGGTGCAAGTTAGGACACGGGGCAGTGAGCACAGGGGGTGATGAGTGAGCGGGACTAGGTGCAAGTTAGGACACGGGGCAGTGAGCACAGCGGGTGATAGGTGAGCGGGACTTGGTGCGAGTTAGGACACGGGGCACAGAGGGTGATGGGTGAGCGGGACTCGGTGCGAGTTAGGACACGGGGCAGTGAACACAGAGGGTGATGGGTGAGCGGGACTGGGTGTGAGTTAGGACATGGGGGCAGTGAGCACAGGGGGTGATGGGTGAGCGGGACTGGGTGTGAGTTAGGACACGGGGCAGTGAGCACAGGGGGTGATGGGTGAGCGGGACTCGGTGCAAGTTAGGACACGGGGCAGTGAGCACAGGGGGTGATGGGTGAGCGGGACTCGGTGCGAGTTAGGACACGGGGCAGTGAGCACAGGGGGTGATGGGTGAGTGGGACTTGGTGCGAGTTAGGACACGGGGCACAGAGGGTAATGGGTGAGCGGGACTCGGTGCGAGTTAGGACACGGGGCAGTGAGCACAGAGGGTGATGGGTGAAGGGGACTCGGTGCAAGTTAGGACACGGGGCAGTGAGCACAGGGGGTGATGGGTGAAGGGGACTCGGTGCGAGTTAGGACACGGGGCACAGAGGGTAATGGGTGAGCGGGACTCGGTGCGAGTTAGGACACGGGGCAGTGAGCACAGGGGGTGATGGGTGAGCGGGACTCGGTGCGAGTTAGGACACGGGGCAGTGAACACAGGGGGTGATGGGTGAGCGGGACTCGGTGTGAGTTAGGACACGGGGCAGTGAGCACAGGGGGTGATGGGTGAGTGGGACTTGGTGCGAGTTAGGACACGGGGCAGTGAGCACAGGGGGTGATGGGTGAGCGGGACTCGGTGCGAGTTAGGACACGGGGCAGTGAGCACAGGGGGTGATGGGTGAGCGGGACTCGGTGCAAGTTAGGACACGGGGCAGTGAGCACAGGGGGTGATGGGTGAGCGGGACTCGGTGCGAGTTAGGACACGGGGCAGTGAGCACAGGGGGTGATGGGTGAGTGGGACTTGGTGCGAGTTAGGACACGGGGCACAGAGGGTAATGGGTGAGCGGGACTCGGTGCGAGTTAGGACACGGGGCAGTGAGCACAGAGGGTGATGGGTGAAGGGGACTCGGTGCAAGTTAGGACACGGGGCAGTGAGCACAGGGGGTGATGGGTGAAGGGGACTCGGTGCGAGTTAGGACACGGGGCACAGAGGGTAATGGGTGAGCGGGACTCGGTGCGAGTTAGGACACGGGGCAGTGAGCACAGGGGGTGATGGGTGAGCGGGACTCGGTGCGAGTTAGGACACGGGGCAGTGAACACAGGGGGTGATGGGTGAGCGGGACTCGGTGTGAGTTAGGACACGGGGCAGTGAGCACAGGGGGTGATGGGTGAGTGGGACTTGGTGCGAGTTAGGACACGGGGCAGTGAGCACAGGGGGTGATGGGTGAGCGGGACTCGGTGCGAGTTAGGACACGGGGCAGTGAGCACAGGGGGTGATGGGTGAGCGGGACTCGGTGCGAGTTAGGACACGGGGCAGTGAACACAGGGGGTGATGGGTGAGCGGGACTCGGTGCGAGTTAGGACACGGGGTCAGCGAGCACAGGGGGTGATGGGTGAGCGGGACTTGGTGCGAGTTAGGACACGGGGTCAGCGAGCACAGGGGGTGATGGGTGAGCGGGACTCGGTACAAGTTAGGACACGGGGTCAGCGAGCACAGGGGGTGATGGGTGAGCGGGACTTGGTGCGAGTTAGGACACGGGGTCAGCGAGCACAGGGGGTGATGGGTGAGCGGGACTCGGTACAAGTTAGGACACGGGGTCAGCGAGCACAGGGGGTGATGGGTGAGCGGGACTTGGTACAAGTTAGAACATGGGGCAGTGAGCACAGGGGGTGATGGGTGAGCGGGACTTGGTGCGAGTTAGAACATGGGGCAGCCGAGTTTTGGATCACCTCTAGTTTCCATAGGGTGGAATGTGGGAGGCCAGCCAGGGGTGGTTTGGAATAGTCAAGTCTGGAGGTACAAAGGCCTGGACGAGGCTGAGACAGGAGCGGAGACGGCCATGTTACAGGTGGAATTAGGCGGTCTTGGTAATGGACTGGTAACTGTGAACCTGTGGAATTCTCTACCACAGGAAGTTGTTGAGGCCAGTTTGTTAGATATATTCAAGAGGGAGTTAGATGTGGCCCTTACGGCTAAAGGGATCAAGGGGTATGGAGAGAAAGCAGGAACGGGGTACTGAGGGGAATGATCAGCCATGATCTTATTGAATGGTGGTGCACCTATTTTCTATGTTTCTGTGTAACTCTTCCCCCCCACCCACCCACACCACCAAACCCCACCCCGACACCGCACCAACAAGGCCCCGAGTACCCAGGCAAGCATCTCTCACCGGCAGCTCCTCGGCACTGAAGGCCGTCACTCCCCCAGACTTGCTGCTTTGCTCCCGGGATGTGAGCGAGGCCGGTGGTCCGGGTTTCGGGCCCGTTCCTCGTTGGCCTGGACGCGATACGGAAGCGTCGGTCACGCAAAGGCCAACGGGGTCCCATCCAGCATTTTCCCCGTCCAGTGAACTCACCCTCGCCTATCACGACACGGAAACTCCCTACCCGCGCACTCTCCCGTGTAATCTCCCGGGACAGGCGACGAGCCAGGTTGAATTCCGGGGGCGGGGGTGGGTGGGTAATCTGGTAAATTCCTCTGCGCTACGTTTAGTCGCCCGAAACTAGTCCAGGAGAGAGCGATTTACCCGGGTGATATCTGGACGCCAAGTGTTAAATCTCGAGGCGAGGTTACACAAATTTAGGGTTGTATTTCCTGGAATTTAGACGGTTACGGGGTGATTTGATCGAAGTTTTCAAGCTATTAAGGGGAACTGATGAGGGGGTAGAGAGCGAGAGAGCGAGAGAGAGAGACGGACTATTTCCGCTGGCTGGGGAGTTTAGGACGAGGGCCATAGAGCCTGAAATTAGAGCCAGGTCCTTCAGGAGTGAAATTAGGAAACACTTCGACACACAAAGGGTGGTAGAATTTTTGAACTCTCTTGCACAAAGACTTGATGCTAGATCAATTGTTAATTTTAAATCTGATTGATAGATTTGTTAACCACAGGTATGAAGGGATATGGGGCAAAGACGGGTAAATCGATTGGGTCACAGAGCAGCCATGATCTCCCTGAATGGCGAACAGATTGGAGGGGCTGAGTGGCCTCCTCCTGTTCCGATGAGACCAGGCTGACTCTGATCTACATTACAGGATACAGGAGTGTGATGGAACACTCCCCACTTGCCGGGATGAGTTGCAGCTCCAACAACACTCGAGAAGCTCGACACCATCCAGGACAAAGCAGCCCCGCTCGATCGACACGCTCCCCACTACCTTCAACACTCCCTCCCTCCACCACCGGCGCACCGTGGCTGCAGTGTGCACCGTCTGCAAGATGCACCGCGGCAACTGGCCAAGGCTTCTTCGGCAACACCTCCCAAACCCGCGACCTCTACCCCCTAGAAGGACAAGGGCAGCAGGCGCACGGGAACACCACCTCCTCCACGTTCCCCTCCCAGTCACACACACCATCCCGACTTGGGAATATATCGGCCGTTCCTCCATCGTCGCTAGGTCACAATCCTGGAACTCCCTCCCTAACAGCACTGTGGGAGCACCTTCACCACACGGACTGCAGCGGTTCAAGAAGGGGGCTCACACCGTCTCCAGGGGCAATTAGGGATGGGCAATAAACGCCCGGCCTTGCCTGCGACGCCCACATCACATAATTGAATTAAAAAATATACATTTGATAACACTCCTGTGAAGTGTCCTGGGACGTTTTATTGTGTTAAAGTCGCTGTATAAATGTAGGTTGTTGTTGTACCTATTGGGTGATCTCCACCACTGCCAGAAACCGGTGCAGGTCTCGCTTGAAGGAATGCAGCGAAATGGCATCCACTGCACCAGCCATAACCTGTAAGAACAGGAGTCGGCCATTCGGCCCCTCGAGCCTGCTCCGCCATTCAATGAGATCATGGTTGATCTGCTAACTCAACTCCACTTTCCCGCCCGATCCCCATATCCCTCGATTCCCTTAATATCCAAAAATCTACCGATCCCAGTCTTGAATATACTCAAAGACTGAGCCTCCACAGCCCTCTGGGGCAGAGAATTCCAAAGATTCACCCCCCTCTGAGTGAAGACGTTTCTCCTCATCTCAGTCCTAAATGGCCGACCCCTTATCCTGAGACTGTGACCCCTGGTTCTAGACTCCCCAGCCCGGGGGGGGGGAAACACCCTCCCTGCATCTACCCGGGAGTTCAGAAGAATGAGAGGTGATCTTATCGCAACATATAGCATAATGAGACGACTTGACAAGGTGGATGCAGAGAGGATGTTTCCCCTCGTGGGGGAGACTAGAACTAGGGGGCATAGTCTTAGAATAAGGGGCCGCCCATTTAAAACTGAGATGAGGAGGAATTTCTTCTCTCAGAGGGTTGTAAATCTGTGGAATTCTCTGCCCCAGAGAGCTGTGGAGGCTGGGTCATTGAATATATTTAAGGCGGAGATTTTTGAGCGATAAGGGAATGAAGGGTTATGGGGAGCGGGCGGGGAAGTGGAGCTGAGTCCAGGATCAGATCAGCCATGATCGTATTGAATGGCGGAGCAGGCTCGAGGGGCCGAATGGCCAACTCCTGCTCCTATTTCTTATGGTCTTATGAGCCCTGTAAGAATTTTGCATGTTTCAATGAGATCACCTCTCATTCTTCTAAACGCTAGAGAATATCGGCCTAGTCTGCTCAATCTCTCCTCATAGGACAATCCCCCCATCCCAGGAATCAGTCTGGTGAACCTTCGCTGCACTCCCTCAATGGCAAGTACAGGTTGAACCTTCGTTAACCGGAACCCCTGGGGACCTGGCCTGTTCTGGATAAGGGATTTTTCCAGATGAAGGATGGTCACATTAAATTGGATGGTACAGGTGCTGGGCAAGGGGATTATCAGGGGCTGGCTGGCTTGAGGCTGGAAGTGCGGCAGAGAGATCGTGGGGTGTGGAGGGGGGAGGGGGGGGGGGAGAGCGGTGGATCGCGGGGTCAGGCCAGCGATTGGCAGCGAGGAAGGGTTTCAAATTGTTCATGTCGGAGTTCTGCGCATGCGCCACCCGACATGAACAATTTGAAGCCCGGGGAATGGTTCTGGATAAGGGAGTTCTGGATAGGGGAGTTCTGGATAGGGGAGTTCTGGATAAGGGAGTTCTGGATAAGGGAGTTCTGGATAAGGGAGTTCTGGATAAGGGAGTCCAGGATAAGGGAGTTCTGGATAGGGGAGTTCTGGATAAGGGAGTTCTGGATAAGGGAGTTCAGGATAAGGGAGTTCTGGATAGGGGAGTTATGGATTATGGGAGTTCTGGATTAAGGGAGTTCCGGATTAAGGGAGTTCTGGATTAAGGGAGTTCCGGATTAAGGGAGTTCCGGATTAAGGGAGTTCCGGATCAAGGGAGGTTCAACCTGTTATATCCTTCTTGAGGTAAGGAGACCAAAACTGTGCACAATGCTCCAGGTGTGGTCTCACCAGGGCCCGATACAATCAGTCTGGTGGACCTTTGCTGCACTCCCTGAGAATGAACTGCAGCGTTGAGGACAGCTGTAGCCTACGCCCCCGACCGCCCCCTAGCGCCCTGACTCAGCGCAGACCGCAGGGCGGTGGGGGATGGAAACTGGGCTCTCTGTGGGGGCCGGGGACTAGGCGTAGCACCCCCCTCCACCCCCCCCCCCTCCCCTCGCCCGCTGATCCGGACCTGCGCCTGCACCCACCTGGTTGAGGGCCACCTCCAGCATGACGGTGAGGGCGAGGCTGTTGTGGAAGAGAGGCACGCAGTCAGTCAGCAGGAGGCACTCGCCCCCCGGCACCTCCGGCACCTTGTCGGCCAGCAGCAGGCCGTTCACCGCACGGCAGGGGTACTTGGCGGCGTGAAGCTGCATCTTCACATAGGCCTGGGCCGCGATCTCCACTTCAGCCATCTTCCGAGGGGGCTGGGCGAGCGGCACCTGGGGGGGAACAGAGAGAATCGCATCGAAATTACAGCACGGAGGGAGGCCATTCGGCCCATCGTGTCCGCGCCGGCCGACCAAGAGCTACCCGGCCTAATCCCACTTTCCCGCTCTGGGTCCGTAGCCCTGCGGGTTACGGCACTTCAGGGGCACATCCAGGTACTTTTTAAATGTGGTGAGGGTTTCTGCCTCTACCCCCCTTTCAGGCCGTGAGTTCCGCCCCAGACCCCCACCACCCTCTGGGTGAAGACATTTCCCCTCAAATCCCCTCTAAACCTCCCTCCAATTACTTTCAATCTCTGCCCCCTGGTTGTTGACCCCTCTGCCCAGGGAAACAGGTCCGTCCTATCCACTCTATCCAGGCCCCTCATCATTTTATACACCTCAATCAGGTCTCCCCTCAGCCTCCTCTGTTCCAAAGAAAACAACCCCAGCCTATCCAATCTTTCCTCATCGCTAAAATTCTCCAGTCCCGGCAACATCCTGGTAAATCTCCTCTGTACCCTCTCCAGTGCAACATCCTGGTAAATCTCCTCTGTACCCTCTCCAGTGCAACATCCTGGTAAATCTCCTCTGTACCCTCTCCAGTGTAACATCCTGGTAAATCTCCTCTGTACCCTCTCCAGTGTAACATCTTGGTAAATCTCCTCTGTACCCTCTCCAGTGCAACATCCTGGTAAATCTCCTCTGTACCCTCTCCAGTGCAACATCCTGGTAAATCTCCTCTGTACCCTCTCCAGTGTAACATCCTGGTAAATCTCCTCTGTACCCTCTCCAGTGCAACATCCTGGTAAATCTCCTCTGTACCCTCTCCAGTGTAACATCCTGGTAAATCTCCTCTGTACCCTCTCCAGTGCAATCACATCCTTCCTGTAATGTGGTGATCACATGATCCTCCTCCCACCCCTCTTCATCTAACTCCATCAACATATCCTTCTATCCCTTTCTCCCTCATGTGTTGATCGAGCTTCCCCTTAAACGCATCTACGCTATTCGCCTCAACCCCTCCCTTGTGGTAGCGAGTTCCACATTCTCACCACTTGCTGACAGACAGACTTGCATTTATATAGCGCCGTTCACAACCACCGGACGTCTCAAAGCACTTTACAGCCAATGAAGTACTTTTGGAGTGCAGTCACTGTTGTAATGCAGTAAACACTTTAGCCAATGTGCGCACAGCAAGCTCCCACAAACAGAAATGTGATAATGACCAGATAATCTGTTTTATTGTTATGTTGTTTGAGGGATAAATATTGGCCCCAGGACACCGGGGACAACTCCCCCTGCTCTTCTTCCAAATAGTGGCTCTGGGATCTTTTACATCCACCTGAGAGAGCAGACGGGGCCTCGGTTTAACGTCTCATCCAAAAAACGGCACCTCCGACAGTGCGGCACTCCCTCAGCACTGCACTGGGAGTGTCAGCCTGGATTTATGTGCTCGAGTTCCTGGAGTGGGACTTGAACCCCCAACCTTGAGACTCCGAGGCGAGGGTGCTGCCCACTGAGCCAGGGCTGTCACTGCAAAGTTTCCCCTGAATTCCCAATTGGATTTATTAGTGACTAGCTTATATTCCTCGCCTCCCCGTCCCACCCGTTCTGGTCTCCTCCAGAAGTGGAAACATTTTGTCTACGCCTACCCCATCGAACCCTTTCATAATGTTAAAGACCTCCATCAGTTGACCCCTCAGTCTTGTCTTTTCTAAAGAACCCCAGGCCTGTTCAATCTTTCCTGATAGGTATAACCTCTCAGTCCTGGTATCATAGGGCCCAAATTTCCCCAGCCGCCTAGAGCAGTGCCGTTAGGGGTGGCACACCGACATTTTGGGGCAAAAAAGAGCGGCAAAAACTTACCTTCCACTTTGGCCGCTCCCTCGTCATCTGGATCCATCGGCGTGGCGCTGCAGAGCCTGGGGGGGGGGGAGAGGCGGAGCTTCGGCCGCACTGGCGGGGGAGCAGGGCTTGGGCCCAGCATGTTGTGGAGTGCGGCAGGGGGACACATGTCTGCCTGAGCATGTGCGCATGCGCAATGGGCGTTTCAGCATGTGCGCATGCATAATGGGCGGTTCAGTGTGTGCGCATGGGCGTTTCAGCGTGTGCGCGTGGGCGTTTCAGCGTATGCGCATGCGCAATGGGCGGTTCAGCGTGTGCGCATGGGCGTTTCAGCGTGTGCGCATGGGTGTTTCAGCGTCTGCGCATGGGCGTTTCAGCATGTGCGCTTTGCGCAATGGGCGTTTCAGCATGTGCGCATGCATAATGGGCGGTTCAGTGTGTGCGCATGGGCGTTTCAGCGTGTGCGCGTGGGCGTTTCAGCGTGTGCGCATGCGCAATGGGCGGTTCAGCGTCTGCGCATGGGCGTTTCAGCATGTGCGCTTTGCGCAATGGGCGTTTCAGCATGTGCGCATGCATAATGGGCGTTTCAGCGTCTGCGCATGGGCGTTTCAGCATGTGCGCTTTGCGCAATGGGCGTTTCAGCATGTGCGCATGCATAATGGGCGGTTCAGTGTGTGCGCATGGGCGTTTCAGCGTGTGCGCGTGGGCGTTTCAGCGTGTGTGCATGCGCAATGGGCGGTTCAGCGTGTGCGCATGGGCGTTTCAGCGTGTGCGCATGGGTGTTTCAGCATGCGCAATGGGCGTTTCAGCGTGTGCGCATGGGCATTTCAGCATGTGCGCATGGGCGCTTCAGAGTGTGCGCAATGGGCGTTTCAGCGTGTGCGCAATGGGCGTTTCAGCGTGTGCGCATGCGCAATGGGCGGTTCAGCGTGTGCGCAATGGGCGTTTCAGCGTGTGCGCATGGGCGTTTCAGTATGTGCGCATGGGCGCTTCAGCAGGTGCGCATGCGCAATGGGCGTTTCAGCGTGCGCGCATGCGCAGTGCAGCATGAAGCTTGGCAATCGGCCAATTAAAGGGAGCGTGTCCTCAGTATCATTGGCAATGGACCATATATAAAGGTAAGGTTTGAATATTGATTTTTTTGTGTGGCTGAGCGAGTGGAAAGGAGTGCTGGATAGGTGGAAGAGAGGTGGAAGTGTGATTTTTTTTTTGAACATTACCTGCTTGTGAGTCCAATAGACGAATGGCGCAAGAGTGTGCAAAGACGAACCAAGAATTTCCTCCACGAGGAGGTGGAGAAACTAGCGACTGGCATTGCGGAGAAATGGCTGGAGCTGGACATCAACAAGAGTGGTCTGTCAAACGTTTCACCTGAGGAAATGAGCAGAAGATGGAACCTAGTTGCAGAAGAATTCTCCGCAGGGGTCAATACCGCAAGATCTGGAAGCCAGTGCAAGAAGAAATGGCAGGGCATTGGTCAAGTAGTGAGTGCAAGTACTATCTTCATCTTTAAATTGAACTGCAGTGGACAATGTGAGCATCTGTAGGTTGTCCCACCCATCAGAAGCGAACCATGGCTGAAAATTAATATTTTCATCTTTGCAGAAGAAATTGGCCCACATCAAAAGGGAGAGAACTGGAACAGGAGGAGGTCCGTCAAATCTGCACCAACGGTCACACCGGCAGCAAAAGAATCAGCTCTGCACAAGCTGGACCCACACGCGAGGGTGAGGGCGAGTCATTAAAATGCATCGTCGCCCTTCAAATCTATCTGCTGACCGGCCTGCTACGCGTGAGACTGCTCGTGCCACCCATCTTGCCCCCTCCTGCGCTGCTGACCATTTGACTGTTCTGTTGTATTTTGCAGAAGACGAAGGCACTCCTCAACATCCTGAAGGTCCGCCAGAGGATCCAGATGTGTGCGCTCCAGACCAAGGCAGGTGGAGGGAGGAGGGTTCCGTGGAAATGTGTTCACGGGAGAATGCTGACCGCCATATGGATCAGGACGTAGCACAGGGCATCACACGGCCAGAAACCTCCATGAGCTCCTCGGCGACGTTCCATGGGCTCACACCTTCCGAGGTCGCGGGGTCCCGGTGACCTGTGGCGAAATGCATCTCGGGACACCCAGTCCCCCCACCGTCCCAGCCTGCGCACCGGCACCGGAGGGGTGCCACTAGGCAGAGCCACGGCGAGGGGAAGGATAAGCCGACCAGTCTCTCCTGAGAGGCGGCCCTCGGCAAAGGTTAGTCAGGTTGTGTCATTGGGTGAGGGGGACCAAACGCCCTCACAAGATCACTCGCGGGGTACGCGGTGAGCTGGCAACACTGCCGGGTGAAATGTCAGAGGGTGCGCAAGCGATGGCAGATGCCACGGGGGAGTGAGCTACCACGACAAGGGCACCACGGCCGGAGACTCAAATGCCACTCCCACTTCAATCCACGCACCAGCCACCGGTCAGACCCAAGCCGGGCCCCCAACCCCCTCTCACCACCATCAGCGACCCTACGAGGAAGTGCACTTTCCCCGAGATGTGGCTGAGGGGGTTGGGTGCAGCCTTTCTTTGCTGTTGTTGCTGTTGTTGTTGTTGAAGTGCACTGTAAGATATCCAATAAAAGATATGTTGCATTAAAACGGAATCATGATCCAGTAGGACCACGCAACATTTAGGGCCGATTGTAAAAAGTAAAAATCCCTCACCCCTGCAGTCATGTGTGCCTGCCGCCCTGAGTCGGCAAGGCAGGAATGCTCGATTTGCAGTAGCTGATTTATCTTTCAATTATTTGTGATGATGTTGTGCAGCTGTTGTGCTGAAGATGTTGGTGATGTTGTGTGCTGATGTTGTGAAGGTCTTTAGTGCTTTAGAATCCTCTAACTCACCTCCCCCCCCCTCCCCACCGCCACGATCTCTGGCTACCTGCGCTGATTTCTTAAGTTTAGGTAAGGTTTTTCTGTGCCGACAAAAGTGGCCACATACACTGGCCTAAGTTAGTTTGGAGGAACTTTCAGCTGGCCAAATTAGCTTCTATGGCCAGAAGAGGTGTAAGTGGCTTGTCACGCCCCCTTTTGGAGAGAACAAACTAAACTAGAAAAAAAACTGACTTACACTGGAGCAAGTTAAATGGGGAAATTTGCGATTTTTAAGTTACTCCAAAAAAAGCTACTTACTCCAAAAAAAACGGGGCAACTCACGGGGAAATTTGAGCCCATAAATAGGAGATCTGTTTTGCACCTTCTCCAGTGCCTCCATATCCTTTTTATAATAAAGACCAGAACTTGTTGACAGTGCTCCCAAGTGTGGTCTAACCGTGGTTCTGTACAAGATGAAATCTATCCCTCTCGTAATGAACCCCAATGCTTGCTTTATTTGTGGCCTTATTAACCAAGTCCCGCTCACCCATCACCCCCTGTGCTCACTGCCCCGTGTCCTAACTCGCACCAAGTCCCGCTCACCCATCACCCCCTGTGCTCACTGCCCCGTGTCCTAACTCGCACCGAGTCCCGCTCACCCATCACCCCCTGTGCTCACTGCCCTGTGTCCTAACTCACACCAAGTCCCGCTCACCCATCACCCCCTGTGCTCGCTGACCTACATTGGCTCCCGGTTAAGCAACGCCTCGATTTCAAAATTCTCATCCTTGTTTACAAATCCCTCCATGGCCCTCGCCCCCTCCCTATCTCTGTAATCTCCTCGAGCCCCACAACCCCCCGAGATGTCTGCACTCCTCTAATTCTGCCCCCCTGACCATCCCTGATTATAATCGCTCCACCATCGGTGGCCGTGCCTTCTGTTGTCTGGGTGAAGAAATTTCCCCTGAAATCCCCTCTAAACCTCCCCCCAATTACTTTAAATCTCCGTCCCCTGGTTGTTGACCCTCTGCTAAGGGAAATATGCATTCTATCCAGAACCCTCATAATTTTATACACCTCAATAAGGTCTCCCCTCAGCCTCCTCTGCTCCAAAGAAATAAACACCGGCCTATCCAATCTTTCCCCATGGCTAAAATTCACCAGTCCAGGCAACATCTCCTCTGTGCCCTCTCTCGTGCAATCACATCTTTCCTTGAATGTGGTAACCACATGAGCCTCCTCCTCAGCTCTGGAACTCCCTCCCTAACCCCCTCCGCCTCTTTTAAGACGCTCCTTAAAGCCTGCCTCTTTGACCAAGCTTTTGGTCGCCTGGCCTAATTTCTTATTTTGCGGCAAATTTACGTGGTTGTCTTGTAACGTTGCCGTGGGCCGATGTAGTTCGTAGAAGACGCAATATAAACACAAGTTGTTGTGTTGCCACTTGTAAGGACCAAATTGGATGAGGCCTGTGGGGGGGGGGGAAACCAGGCGGGAATCGCAGATTACAGCCGCGAACGGGAGATTCTGCCAACCGAGGTCCCACCTCCTGTCATTTTCCGGCGCGAACCGAGGAGGCGGGCGCGCGTTCTGTGGGCGCGCGTTCTGTGGGCGCGCGTTCCGTGGGCGCGCGTTCTGTGGGCGCGCGTTCCGTGGGTGCGCATTCTGTGGGCGCGCGTTCCGTGGACGCGCGTTCCGTGGGCGCGCGTTCTGTGGACGCGCGTTCCGTGGGCGCGCGTTCTGTGGGCGCGCGTTCCGTGGGCGCGCGTTCTGTGGACGCGCGTTCTGTGGACGCGCGTTCCGTGGGCGCGCGTTCTGTGGGCGCGCGTTCTGTGGGCGCGCGTTCTGTGGGCGCGCGTTCTGTGGGCGCGCGTTCTGTGGACGCGCGTTCCGTGGGCGCGCGTTCTGTGGGCGCGCGTTCTGTGGGCGCGCGTTCTGTGGGCGCGCGTTCTGTGGGCGCGCGTTCCGTGGGCGCGCGTTCTGTGGACGCGCGTTCCGTGGGCGCGCGTTCTGTGGGCGCGCGTTCTGTGGGCGCGCGTTCTGTGGGCGCGCGTTCTGTGGGCACGCGGACGGCGAACGAGGGAAAACGGTGGGGGCACCAGTCGCTCGGCCAAAACCTGTCTTCTCCCGACATACACACACACACACACACACACACACACACTCTCTGGTGGGCCGCGTTTAGGGCCCAGTCCGGGTCGCCTGGGCCCCGATACTGAAATGTCGGTCACGAAAAGGCCAACTGGTCCATCCAGCCTTGCCCCGTACAGTAAGCTCACCCTCGCCTATCACACTCCCTACCCGCGCACTCCCGTCGAACCTCCCGGGACACAGGCGAACGCCCATGGTCAATTCGGGAGGGGGGGCGGGTTGGGAAGGGACGTGGGAGAAATCTAGAAAATTCCTCTGCGATACGTTTAGTCGATCGCAACTAGTCCTGGGGCGATGACACAAACTTAGGTTTGTATTTCCTGCAATTTAAATGGTTAAGGGGTGATTTAACATAAGAACGTCAGAAATAGGAGCAGGAGTCGGCCATTCGGCCCCTCGAGCCTGCTCCGCCATTCAATAAGACCATGGCTGATCTGATCGTGGACTCAGCTCCACTTCCCCGCCCGCTCCCCATAACCCTTCACTCCCTTATCGCTCAAAAATCTGTCTATCTCCGCCTTAAATTTATTCAATGACCCAGCCTCCACAGCTCTCTGGGGCAGAGAATTCCACAGATTTGCAACCCTCTGAGAGAAAAAATTCCTCCTCATCTCAGTTTTAAATGGGCGGCCCCTTATTCTGAGACTATGCCCCCTAGTTCCAGTCTCCCCCATCAGTGGAAACATTTGATCGAAGTTTTCCAGATATTAAGGGGAACTGATGGGGTAGACAAGAGAGAAACGTTTTCTGTTGGTTGGGGAATCCAGGACGAGGAGCACACGGCCTAAAAATTAGGGCCAGGCCTTTCAGGAGTGAAGTTTGGAACCAATTCTACACACAAAGGGAGCGAGAAATTTGGAACTCTCTTCAGCAAACGGAAGTTGATGCTGGGTCAATTGTTAATTTTAAATCACTACCTACGCCTGATCCTGGCCTCATGCAACGTACGCACACACCCCTGTGCACCCACACACACTCAGTTCTCAGCACACGTCACTGGATAGCGATCACTAGGAGTAACGCTTTACATAAGAAATAGGAGGAGGCCATCTGGCCCCTCAAGCCCCACCATACCCATTCAATAAGACCATGGCTGCTCTGATCATGGACTCAGAGCCACTTCCCCGCCCACTCCCCATAACCCTTCACTCCCTTATCGCTCAAAAATCTGTCTATCTCCGCCTTAAATATATTCAATGACCCAGGAGGAAGCCATTCAGCCCCTCAGGCCTGTTACTTAGAAACAGGAGAAGGCCATTCAGCCCCTCGAGCCTGTTACACAGGAACAGGAGGAGGCCATTCAGCCCCTCGAGCCTGTTACATAGGAACAGGAGGAGACCATTCAGCCCCTCGAGCCTGTTACACAGGAACAGGAGGAGGCCATTCAGCCCCTCGAGCCTGTTACACAGGAACAGGAGGAGGCCATTCAGTCCCTCGAGCCTGTTACACAGGAACAGGAGGAGGCCGTTCAGCCCCTTGAGCCTGTTACACAGGAACAGGAGGAGGCCATTCAGCCCCTCGAGCCTGTTACATAGGAACAGGAGGAGGCCATTCAGCCCCTCGAGCTTGTTACACAGGAACAGGAGGAGGCCATTCAGCCCCTCGGACCTGTTACATAGGATCAGAAGGTCATTCAGCCCCTTGAGCCTGTTACACAGGAACAGGAGGAGGTCATTCAGCCCCTTGAGCCTGTTACACAGGAACAGGAGGAGGTCATTCAGCCCCTTGAGCCTGTTACACAGGAACAGGAGGAGGCCATTCTACTGACTCTGGATCAGTTCCTATGGACTGGAGGGTTGCTAATGTAACACCACTGTTTAAAAAGGGAGGGAGAAAGAAAACAGGTAATTATAGAGCGGTTAGCCTGACATCAGTAGTGGGGAAAATGTTGGAAGCAATTATTAAAATTGAAATTGCAGCACATTTGGAAAACAGTGACAGAATCGGTCCAAGTCAGCATGGATTTATGAAAGGGAAATCATGCTTGACAAATCTAGAATTTTTTGAGGATGTAACTAGTGGAGTGGACAAGGGAGAACCAGTGGATGTGGTGTATTTGGACTTTCAAAAGGCTTTTGACAAGGTCCCACACAAGAGATTGGTGTGCAAAATTAAAGCACATGGTATTGGGGGGTAATGTACTGACGTGGATAGAGAACTGGTTGGCAGACAGGAAGCAGAGAGTCGGGATAAACGGGTCCTTTTCAGAATGGCAGGCAGTGACTAGTGGGGTACCGCAGGGCTCAGTGCTGGGACCCCAGCTCTTTATAATATATATTAATGATTTAGATGAAGGAATTGATTATAATATCTCCAAGTTTGCAGATGACACTAAGCTGGGTGGCGGTGTGAGCTGTGAGGAGGATGCTAAGAGGCTGCAGGGTGACTTGGACAGGTTAGGTGAGTGGGCAAATGCATGGCAGATGCAGTATAATGTGGATAAATGTGAGGCTATCCACTTTAGTGGTAAAAACACGAAGGCAGAATATTATCTGAATGGCGGCAGATTAGGAAAAGGGGAGGTGCAACGAGACCTGGGTGTCATGGTTCATCAATCATTGAAAGTTGGCCTGCAGGTACAGCAGGCGGTGAAGAAGGCAAATGGTATGTTGGCCTTCATAGCTAGGGGATTTGAGTATAGGAGCAGGGAGGTCTTACTGCAGTTGTACAGGGCCTTAGTGAGGCCTCACCTGGAATATAGGTTCAGTTTTGGTCTCCTAATCTAAGGAAGGACGTTCTTGCTATTGAGGGAGTGCAGCGAAGGTTCACCAGACTGATTCCCGGGATGGCAGGACTGACATATGAGGAGTGACTGGATCAATTGGGCCTGTATTCACTGGAGCTTAGAAGAATGAGAGGAGATCTCATAGAAACATAAAATTCTGACGGGACTGGACAGGTTAAAGGCAGGAAGAATGTTCCCGTTGCTGGGGAGTTCCAGAACCAGGGGTCACAGTCGAAGGATAAGGGTAAGCCATTTAGGACCGAGATGAGGAGAAACTTCTTCACTCAGAGAGTGGTTAGCCTGTGGAAGAGCAGAAAGTTGCTGAGACCAGTTCGTTAGATATATTCAAGAGGGAGTTAGATATGGCCCTTCCGGCCAAAGGGATCAAGGGGTATGGAGAGAAAGCGAGAAAGGGATACTGAGGTGAATGATCAGCCATGATCCTATTGAATGGCGGTGCAGGCCCGAAGGGCCGAATGGTCTTCTCCTGCATCTACTTTCTATGTTTCTGTGCTTCATTCAGACTCTTGAGCCTGTTACACAGGAACAGGAGGAGGCCCATTCAGTCCCTCGGGCCTGTTACACAAGAACAGGAGGAGGCCCATTCAGCCCCTCGAGCCTGTTACACAGGAACAGGAGGAGGCCCATTCAGCCCCTTGAGCCTGTTACACAGGAACAGGAGGAGGCCCATTCAGCCCCTCGAGCCTGTTACATAGGAACAGGAGGAGGCCATTCAGCCCCTCGGGCCTGTCACATAGGAACAGGAGGAGGCCATTCAGCCCCTCGAGCCTGTTACACAGGAACAGGAGGAGGCCATTCAGCCGCTCGAGCCTGTTACACAAGAACAGGAGGAGGCCCATTCAGCCCCTCGGGCCTGTCACATAGGAACAGGAGGAGGCCCATTCAGTCCCTCGAGCCTGTTACACAGGAACAGCAGGAGGCCATTCAGCCCCTCGAGCCTGTTACATAGGAACAGGAGGAAGCCATTCAGCCCCTCGAGCTAGTTACACAGGAACAGGAGGAGGCCATTCAGCCCCTCGAGCTTGTTACATAGGAACAGGAGGAGGCCATTCAGCCCCTCGAGCCTGTTACACAGGAACATGAGGAGGCCGTTCAGCCCCTTGAGCCTGTTACACAGGAACAGGAGGAGGCCATTCAGCCCCTCGAGCCTGTTACATAGGAACAGGAGGAGGCCATTCAGCCCCTCGAGCTTGTTACACAGGAACAGGAGGAGGCTATTCATCCCCTCGGACCTGTTACATAGGATCAGGAGGTCATTCAGCCCCTTGAGCCTGTTACACAGGAACAGGAGGAAGTCATTCAGCCCCTTGAGCCTGTTACACAGGAACAGGAGGAGGTCATTCAGCCCCTTGAGCCTGTTACACAGGAACAGGAGGAGGCCATTCTATTGACTCTGGATCAGTTCCTATGGACTGGAGGGCTGCTAATGTAACACCACTGTTTAAAAAGGGAGGGAGAAAGAAAACAGGTAATTATAGAGCGGTTAGCCTGACATCAGTAGTGGGGAAAATGTTGGAAGCAATTATTAAAATTGAAATTGCAGCACATTTGGAAAACAGTGACAGAATCGGTTCAAGTCAGCATGGATTTATGAAAGGGAAATCATGCTTGACAAATCTAGAATTTTTTGAGGATGTAACTAGTAGGGTGGACAAGGGAGAACCAGTGGATGTGGTGTATTTGGACTTTCAAAAGGCTTTTGACAAGGTCCCACACAAGAGATTGGTGTGCAAAATTAAAGCACATGGTATTGGGGGTAATATACTGACGTGGATAGAGAACTGGTTGGCAGACAGGAAGCAGAGAGCCGGGATTAACGGGTCCTTTTCAGAATGGCAGGCAGTGACTAGTGGGGTACCGCAGGGCTCAGTGCTGGGACCCCAGCTATTTACACTATACATTAATGATTTAGATGAAGGAATTGATTGTAATATCTCCAAGTTTGCAGATGACACTAAGCTGGGTGGCGGTGTGATCTGTGAGGAGGATGCTAAGAGGCTGCAGGGTGACTTGGACAGGTTAGGTGAGTGGGCAAATGCATGGCAGATGCAGTATAATGTGGATAAATGTGAGGCTATCCACTTTAGTGGTAAAAACACGAAGGCAGAATATTATCTGAATGGCGGCAGATTAGGAAAAGGGGAGGTGCAACGAGACCTGGGTGTCATGGTTCATCAGTCATTGAAAGTTGGCCTGCAGGTACAGCAGGCGGTGAAGAAGGCAAATGGTATGTTGGCCTTCATAGCTAGGGGATTTGAGTATAGGAGCAGGGAGGTCTTACTGCAGTTGTACAGGGCCTTAGTGAGGCCTCACCTGGAATATTGGTTCAGTTTTGGTCTCCTAATCTAAGGAAGGACGTTCTTGCTATTGAGGGAGTGCAGCGAAGGTTCACCAGACTGATTCCCGGGATGGCAGGACTGACATATGAGGTGTGACTGGATCAACTGGGCCTGTATTCACTGGAGCTTAGAAGAATGAGAGGAGATCTCATAGAAACATAAAATTCTGACGGGACTGGACAGGTTAAAGGCAGGAAGAATGTTCCCATTGCTGGGGAGTTCCAGAACCAGGGGTCACAGTCGAAGGATAAGGGTAAGCCATTTAGGACCGAGATGAGGAGAAACTTCTTCACTCAGAGAGTGGTTAGCCTGTGGAAGAGCAGAAAGTTGCTGAGGCCAGTTCGTTAGATATATTCAAGAGGGAGTTAGATATGGCCCTTCCGGTCAAAGGGATCAAGGGGTATGGAGAGAAAGCGAGAAAGGGATACTGAGGTGAATGATCAGCCATGATCCTATTGAATGGCGGTGCAGGCCCGAAGGGCCGAATGGTCTTCTCCTGCACCTACTTTCTATGTTTCTGTGCTTCATTCAGACTCTTGAGCCTGTTACACAGGAACAGGAGGAGGCCCATTCAGTCCCTCGGGCCTGTTACACAAGAACAGGAGGAGGCCCATTCAGCCCCTCGAGCCTGTTACACAGGAACAGGAGGAGGCCCATTCAGCCCCTCGGGCCTGTTACACAGGAACAGGAGGAGGCCCATTCAGCCCCTCGAGCCTGTTACATAGGAACAGGAGGAGACCATTCAGCCCCTTGAGCCTGTTACACAGGAACAGGAGGAGGCCCATTCAGCCCCTCGAGCCTGTTACACAGGAACAGGAGGAGGCCCATTCAGCCCCTCGGGCCTGTTACACAGGAACAGGAGGAGGCCCATTCAGCCCCTTGAGCCTGTTACACAGGAACAGGAGGAGGCCCATTCAGCCCCTCGAGCCTGTTACATAGGAACAGGAGGAGGCCATTCAGCCCCTCGGGCCTGTCACATAGGAACAGGAGGAGGCCATTCAGCCCCTCGAGCCTGTTACACAGGAACAGGAGGAGGCCCATTCAGCCCCTTGAGCCTGTTACACAGGAACAGGAGGAGGCCCATTCAGCCCCTTGAGCCTGTTACACAGGAACAGGAGGAGGCCCATTCAGCCCCTCGAGCCTGTTACATAGGAACAGGAGGAGGCCATTCAGCCCCTCGGGCCTGTCACATAGGAACAGGAGGAGGCCATTCAGCCCCTCGAGCCTGTTACACAGGAACAGGAGGAGGCCATTCGGCCCCTCGAGCCCGCTCCACCATTCAATGAGATCACGGCTGACCTTCGACCTCGGGTCCACTTTCCTGCACTGTCCCCATATCCCTCGATTCCCTCAATATTCACAAATCTATCGATCTCGGCCTTGAATATACTCAAAGACTGAGCCTCCACAGCCCTCTGGGGCAGAGAATTCCAAAGATTCACCCCCCTCTGAGTGAAGAAGTTTCTCCTCATCTCAGTCCTAAATGGCCGACCCCTTATCCTGAGACTGTGACCCCTGGTTCTAGACTCCCCAGCCCGGGGGGAAACACCCTCCCTGCATCTACCCTGTCAAGCCCTGTAAGAATTTTGTATGTTTCAATGAGATCACCTCTCATTCTTCTAAACTCCAGAGAGTATCGGCCCAGTGTGCTCAATCTCTCCTCATAGGACAATCTCCCCCATCCCAGGAATCAGTCTGGTGAACCTTCGTTGCACTCCCTCTATGGCAAGTATATCCTTCCTTAGGTAAGGAGACCCAAACTGTACACAATACTCCAGGTGTGGTCTCACCAGGACCCGATATAATCGCAGTAAGGCGTCTTTACTCTTAGACTCAAGTCCTCCTGTAATAAAGGCCAACATACCATTTGCTTTCTTAATCACTTGCTGTACCTGCATGTTAACTTTCAGTGATTGGTGTACAAGGACACCCAGGTCCCTCTGAACACCAACATTTCCCAATCTCTCACCATTTAAAAATACTCTGCTTTTCTATTTTTCCTACCAAAGTGGATAACTTCACATTTCTCCACATTATGTTCCATTTGCCATGTTCTTGCCCACTCACTTACCCTGTCTATATCCCCTTGAAGCCTCTTTGCATCCTCCTCACAACTTACATTCCCACCGAGCTTTGTATCATCAGCAAACTTGGATACATTACACTCGGTCCCCTCGTTCAAATCATTGATATAGATTGTGAATAGCTGGGGCCCCAGCACTGATCCTTGCGGTACCCCACTAGTTACAGCCTGACAACCCCAAAATGACCCGTTATTCCTGTTTTCTGTCCGTTAACCAATCCTCAATCTTTGCTCGTAATTACCCCCAATCTCGTGAGCCCTAATTTTGTTTAATAACCTCTTGTGTGGCACCTGATCGAATGCCTTCTGAAAATCCAAATACACTGGTTCCCCCTTTATCTATTCAACGAGTTACAACCTCAAAAAGATTTGTCAAACATGATTTCCCTTTCATAAACCCGTGTTGACTCTGCCCAATCCTGTTATTATTTTCTAAGTGCCCTGTTACCACATCCTTAATAATAGATTCTAGCATTTTCCCTGCGACTGATGTCAGGCTAACTGGCCTGTAGTTCCCCGTTTTCTCTCTCCCTCCTTTCTTAAATAGTGGGGTTACATTTGAACATAAGAACATAAGAATTAGGAACAGGAGTAGGCCATCTAGCCCCTCAAGCCTGCTCCGCCATTCACCAAGATCATGGCTGATCTGGCCGTGGACTCAGCTCCACTTACCCGCCCGCTCCCCGTAACCCTTAATTCCCTTATTGGTTAAAAATCTATCTATCTGTGACTTGAATACATTCAATGAGCTAGCCTCAACTGCTTCCTTGGGCAGAGAATTCCACAGATTCACAACCCTCTGGGAGAAGAAATTCCTTCTCAACTCGGTTTTAAATTGGCTCCCCCGTATTTTGAGGCTGTGCCCCCTAGTTCTAGTCTCCCCGACCAGAGGAAACAACCTCTCTGCCTCTATCTTGTCTATCCCTTTCATTATTTTAAATGTTTCTATAAGATCACCCCTCATCCTTCTGAACTCCAACGTGTAAAGACCCAGTCTACTCAATCTATCATCATAAGGTAACCCCCTCATTCGCTACCTTCCAATCTGCGGGAACCGTTCTAGAATCTATGGAATTTTGGAAGATGACAACCAATGCATCCACTATCTCTATAGCCACCTCTTTCAAAACCCTAGGATGTAGGCCATCTGGCCCTGGGGCTTTATCGGCTTTCAGTCCCATTCATTTCTCCAGTACCATTTTTTTTTAAATGAATACAAATTTATTTCAATTCCTCATTTTCACTAGACCCTTGGTACTCCAAGGAGGTTTTTCCTGTCTTCTTCCGTGAAGACAGACACAAAGTATTTGTTTAATTTATCTGCCATTTCCTTATTCCCCCATTATAATTTCTCCGGTCTCAGCCTGCAAGGGACCTACATTTACTTTTGCCAATCTTTTCCTTTTTACACACCTATAGAAGCTTTTACAGTCTGTTTTTAAGTATCTCTCACTAGTTACTCTCATTCTATTTTCCCTTTTAAAAAAAATCAATTTCTTGGTCCTCCTTTGCTATATTCTAAAATCCTCAGGCTTACTGCTCTTTCTTTCTTAAATAGCGGGGTTACATTAGCTACCTTCCAATCTGCGGCAACCGTTGTGGAATCTATGGAGTTTTGGAAGATGACAAACAATAAGAACATAAGAAATAGGAGCAGGAGTTGGCCATACGGCCCCTCGAGCCTGCTCCACCATTCAACAAGATCATGGCTGATCTGATCTTGGGCTCAGCTCCACTTCCCCGCCCGCTCCCCATAACCCTTCACTCCCTTATCGCTCAAAAATCTGTCTATCTCCACCTTAAATATATTCAATGACCCAGCCCCCACAGCTCTCTGGGGCAGAGAATTCCACAGATTTACAACCCTCTGAGAGAAGAAATTCCTCCTCATCTCAGTTTTAAATGGGCGGCCCCTAATTCTAAGATCATGCCCCCTAGTTCTAGTCTCCCCCATCAGTGGAAACATCCTCTCTGCATCCACCTTGTCCAGCCCCCTCGTAATCTTATACGTTTCGATAAGATCACCTCTCATTCGCTATCTCTATAGCCACCTCTTTCAAAACCCGAGGATGCAAGCCATCAGGTCCATGGGATTTATTGGCTTTCAGTCCCATTAATTTCTCCAGTACGATTTGTGGGAGAGCAAGTTGTGAGGAGGACACAAAAAGATCTGCAAAGGGATATTGACAGACTCAGTGAGTGGGGAAATATTTGGCAGATGGCGTATAATGTGGGAAAATGTGAGGCTATCAACTTTGGCAGAAATAATAGAAAAGCAAATTATAATTTAAATGGAGAAAAATTGCAAAGTGCTGCGGTACAGAGAGACCTGGGGGTCCTTGTGCATGAAACACAAAAAGGTTAGTATGCAGGTACAGCAAGTGATCAGGAAGGCCAATGGAATGTTGGCCTTTATTGCAAAGGGGATGGAGTATAAAAGCAGAGAAGTCCTGCTACAACTGTACAGGGTGTTGGTGAGGCCACACCTGGAGTACTGCGTGCAGTTTTGGTCTCCGTATTTAAGGAGGGATATACTTGCATTGGAGGCAGTTCAGAGAAGGTTCACCCGGTTGATTCCGGGGATGAGGGGATTGTCTTATGAGGAAAGGTTGAGCAGGTTGGGCCTCTACTCATTGGAGTTCAGAAGAATGAGAAGTGATCTTATCGAAACGTATAAGATAATGAGGGGGCTCGACAAGGTGGATGCAGAGAGGATGTTTCCACTGATGGGGGAGACTAGAACTAGGGGGCATGATCTTAGAATAAGGGGCCGCCCATTTAAAACTGAGATGAGGAGGAATTCCTTCTCTCAGAGGGTTGTAAATCTGTGGAATTCTCTGCCCCAGAGAGCTGTGGGGGCTGGGTCATTGAATATATTTAAGGTGGAGATAGACAGATGTTTGAGCGATAAGGGAGTGAAGGGTTATGGGGAGCGGGCGGGGAAGTGGAGCTGAGTCCATGATCGGATCAGCCATGGTCTTATTGAATGGTGGAGCAGGCTCGAGGGGCCGAATGGCCGACTCCTGCTCCTATTTCTGATGTTCTCACCTCTGACAGTGCAGCACTCCCTGACTGAGTGGACCTTGTGACTCGAGAGGGAGCGAGAGCAGGCGGAGCAGGCTCGAGGGGCCGAATGGCCGGCTCCTGCTCCTGTTTATGTTTTTTCCCCCCCCGAGTATAAATGTCTTTCGGTTCTTCGCTGGCGGCCGGCCCCTGATGCCGCACGGTTGGCGGGAGGTGTGTCGCGCCTTGCTCCGCGACGACAGGCACCAGGGCCCGAGTCCAATTTCTGCGCCATTGGCCAATATCCCAGCTGGGAGAAGGCCCTGCCCTGTGCGCCTGCCCTCTGACCCCTCTCCCTCTGACCCCTCTCCCTCTCTCTGTCTCCATGTCCCTGCCAGCCAATGTCCCCGCCCTCTCCCGCAGCCTGATGGCAGGCCACGCTGATTGGCTGCTGCCCCTGTCAATCTGCCAGCTGCCCCGCGCTCTGATTGGGCGCCCCGCCCGCCCGTCACCACCGCGCCAACGCGCCTGGGCGCTCGTTTGTCTCCGATTGGTGGAAACGCCGTTGCCGCCGCCCCCCCCTGCCCGCGAGCCGATTGGCCGTTGCCCCTGTCAATCTGGCAAAGTCCGCGTGCTCTGATTGGACGCGCCAAAGTGCGTGGGCGCTCGTTTGTCTCCGATTGGCGGCAACGCCGTCGTCCCGCCTTGCTACCGCGCGCCGACTCAGCGCTGATTGGCTGGGCCGCCCCACGTGCCGCTCAGCCATTGGCCCGGACGGACGTCAGTCGCGGCGGAGCGGTTGGACGGACAGCGTTTGATTGGACGGCGTTTGACTGGGGCGGGGCGGAGAGAGGGCGGGGGCCGGAGAGCGGAGAGCGGCGGCGGGTCCGTGCGCGCTGCCCCGGCAATGCCGGCCGCGCCATTGGCTCTTCCACTTACTTCTCTCTGACGCAGCAATCTGCCCCGCTGCGCTCCGCCAAAATGGCCGCCTAGCAACCGCGGCCGGAGAGGGCGGCCATTTTACCCCCGTCTGACCTTCGACCCCCAGTCCCGAGCAACGCAGCGATTGGGTGCCGGGGCCTGACGCCCCGCCCCTTCCGTCCCCGCTCGCCCATTGGTTGGCAGCTCTGTCAATCATGAGCTTGGTCCCGCGCGCACCGTCTCCCGCTCGCCGATTGGTGGCGGGCCGCTGTCAATCAGCCGAGACTGCCCCGCCGATTGGTCGGAGCTCCTGTCACTCGAGGGGGCATCACGGTGGAGGGGGCGGAAGGCCAACCAATGGGAGGCTCGGCCAGAGAGTGGGGGGGGGTTGGTGGGGCGGGTCCTCCAGCTGGCAAATGAGAGAAGGGCCCAGGGGGAAATGGTCAAGTGGTCCCGGGTGCCCCCGGCCTGAGGCCGCACCACATCGATCCTCGACCCATCGACCCTCGACCCTCGACCCATCGACCCTCGACCCTCGACCCATCGACCCTCGACCATCGACCCTCGACCCATCGACCCTCGACCCATTGACCATCGACCCTCGACCCATCGACCATCGACCCATCGACCCTCGACCCATCGACCCACGACCCTCGACCATCGACCCATCGACCATCGACCCATCGACCGTCGACCATCGACCCATCGACCGTCGACCGTCACCCATCGACCCTCGACCCATCGACCATCGACCCATCGACCCTCGACCCATCGACCCACGACCCTCGACCATCGACCCATCGACCATCGACCCATCGACCGTCGACCATCGACCCATCGACCGTCGACCGTCGACCATCGACCATCGACCCATCGGACCATCGACCCATCGACCCATCGACCATCGACCCATCGACCATCGACCCATCGACCCTCGACCCATCGACCCACGACCCTCGACCCATCGACCCTCGACCCATCGACCATCGACCCATCGACCATCGACCCATCGACCGTCGACCGTCGACCCATCGACCTTCGACCGTCGACCCATCGACCGTCGACCCGTCGACCATCGACCCATCGACCCTCGACCCATCGACCCACGACCCTCGACCCATCGACCATCGACCCTCGACCCATCGACCCTCGACCCATCGACCCACGACCCTCGACCCATCGACCATCGACCATCGACCCATCGACCATCGACCATCGACCCATCGACCCATCGACCCACGACCCTCGACCATCGACCCATCGACCATCGACCCATCGACCCATCGACCCATCGGACCATCGACCCATCGACCCATCGACCATCGACCCATCGACCATCGACCCATCGACCATCGACCCATCGACCCATCGACCCATCGACCATCGACCCATCGACCATCGACCCATCGACCATCGACCATCGACCCATCGACCCATCGACCATCGACCATCGACCCATCGACCATCGACCCATCGACCATCGACCATCGACCCCTCGACCCATCGACCATCGACCATCGACCATCGACCCATCGACCCCTCGACCCCTCGACCCATCGACCATCGACCCATCGACCATCGACCATCGACCCATCGACCCATCGACCCATCGACCATCGACCATCGACCCCTCGACCCATCGACCATCGACCCATCGACCATCGACCATCGACCCCTCGACCCATCGACCATCGACCATCGACCCATCGACCCCTCGACCCCTCGACCCATCGACCATCGACCATCGACCATCGACCCATCGACCCCTCGACCCCTCGACCCATCGACCATCGACCCATCGACCATCGACCATCGACCATCGACCCCTCGACCCATCGACCATCGACCATCGACCATCGACCCATCGACCCCTCGACCCCTCGACCCATCGACCATCGACCATCGACCATCGACCCATCGACCCCTCGACCCCTCGACCCATCGACCATCGACCATCGACCCATCGACCATCGACCCATCGACCCATCGACCATCGACCCATCGACCATCGACCATCGACCCCTCGACCCATCGACCATCGACCATCGACCCATCGACCCCTCGACCCCTCGACCCATCGACCATCGACCCTCGACCCCTCGACCCTCGACCATCGACCCCTCGACCCATCGACCCATCGACCATCGACCCATCGACCCATCGACCATCGACCCATCGACCCATCGACCATCGACCCATCGACCATCGACCATCGACCCATCGACCATCGACCATCGACCCATCGACCATCGACCCATCGACCCATCGACCCATCGACCATCGACCCATCGACCCTCGACCCAGCGACCCATCGACCATCGACCCATCGACCCATCGACCATCGACCCATCGACCCATCGACCATCGACCCATCGACCATCGACCATCGACCCATCGACCATCGACCCATCGACCCATCGACCATCGACCCATCGACCCATCGACCATCGACCCATCGACCATCGACCCATCGACCATCGACCCATCGACCCATCGACCATCGACCCATCGACCATCGACCCATCGCCCATCGACCATCGACCCATCGACCATCGACCCATCGACCCATCGACCATCGACCATCGACCCATCGACCATCGACCCATCGACCCATCGACCATCGACCATCGACCCATCGACCATCGACCCATCGACCATCGACCCATCGACCATCGACCATCGACCCATCGACCATCGACCATCGACCCATCGACCATCGACCCATCGACCCATCGACCATCGACCATCGACCCATCGACCATCGACCATCGACCCATCGACCCATCGACCATCGACCATCGACCCATCGACCCATCGACCCTCGACCCATCGACCCATCGACCATCGACCATCGACCCATCGACCATCGACCATCGACCCATCGACCATCGACCATCGACCCATCGACCATCGACCATCGACCCATCGACCATCGACCATCGACCCATCGACCCATCGACCATCGACCATCGACCCATCGACCATCGACCCATCGACCCATCTACCATCGACCCATCGACCATCGACCCATCGACCCATCGACCCATCGACCATCGACCCATCGACCCATCGACCATCGACCCATCGACCCATCGACCATCGACCATCGACCCATCGACCATCGACCATCGACCCATCGACCATCGACCCATCGACCATCGACCATCGACCATCGACCCATCGACCATCGACCATCGACCCATCGACCATCGACCATCGACCCATCGACCATCGACCTATCGACCTATCGACCATCGACCATCGACCATCGACCCATCGACCATCGACCCATCGACCATCGACCATCGACCATCGACCATCGACCCATCGACCATCGACCCATCGACCATCGACCCATCGACCCATCGACCATCGACCATCGACCCATCGACCATCGACCCATCGACCATCGACCCATCGACCATCGACCATCGACCATCGACCCATCGACCATCGACCCATCGACCATCGACCATCGACCTATCGACCATCGACCATCGACCATCGACCCATCGACCATCGACCCATCGACCATCGACCCATCGACCATCGACCCATCGACCATCGACCCATCGACCATCGACCCATCGACCATCGACCATCGACCCATCGACCATCGACCATCGACCATCGACCCATCGACCATCGACCCATCGACCATCGACCCATCGACCAGCGACCCATCGACCATCGACCCATCGACCATCGACCATCGACCCATCGACCATCGACCCATCGACCCATCGACCATCGACCCATCGACCATCGACCCATCGACCCATCGACCATCGACCCATCGACCCAGCGACCCATCGACCATCGACCCATCGACCCATCGACCATCGACCCATCGACCCATCGACCCATCGACCATCGACCCATCGACCATCGACCATCGACCCATCGACCATCGACCCATCGACCATCGACCCATCGACCCATCGACCCATCGACCATCGACCCATCGACCATCGACCCAGCGACCCATCGACCATCGACCCATCGACCCATCGACCATCGACCATCGACCCATCGAACCATCGACCATCGACCCATCGACCCATCGACCATCGACCCATCGACCATCGACCCTCGACCCATCGACCCATCGACCATCGACCCATCGACCATCGACCCATCGACCCTCGACCCTCGACCCATCGACCATCGACCCATCGACCCATCGACCATCGACCCATCGACCCTCGACCCTCGACCCATCGACCATCGACCCTCGACCATCGACCCATCGACCCTCGACCCATCGACCATCGACCCATCGACCATCGACCCATCGACCATCGACCCATCGACCATCGACCCATCGACCCATCGACCATCGACCCATCGACCATCGACCCATCGACCATCGACCCATCGACCCATCGACCATCGACCATCGACCATCGACCCATCGACCATCGACCATCGACCCATCGACCATCGACCCTTCGACCCATCGACCATCGACCCATCGACCCATCGACCATCGACCCATCGACCATCGACCCATCGACCCATCGACCCAGCGACCCATCGACCATCGACCCATCGACCCATCGACCATCGACCATCGACCCATCGACCATCGACCATCGACCCATCGACCATCGACCATCGACCCATCGACCATCGACCCATCGACCATCGACCCATCGACCCATCGACCCATCGACCATCGACCATCGACCATCGACCCATCGACCATCGACCCATCGACCCATCGACCCAGCGACCCATCGACCATCGACCATCGACCCATCGACCATCGACCATCGACCCATCGACCATCGACCCATCGACCATCGACCATCGACCCATCGACCATCGACCCATCGACCATCGACCCATCGACCCATCGACCCATCGACCATCGACCATCGACCCATCGACCATCGACCCATCGACCATCGACCCAGCGACCCATCGACCATCGACCCATCGACCCATCGACCATCGACCCATCGACCATCGACCCATCGACCATCGACCCATCGACCCATCGACCATCGACCCTCGACCCATCGACCCATCGACCATCGACCCATCGACCATCGACCCATCGACCCTCGACCCTCGACCCATCGACCATCGACCCATCGACCCATCGACCATCGACCCTCGACCCTCGACCCATCGACCCTCGACCATCGACCCATCGACCATCGACCCTCGACCCTCGACCCATCGACCATCGACCCATCGACCATCGACCCATCGACCAACCCTCGACCCTCGACCCATCGACCCATCGACCATCGACCCATCGACCATCGACCATCGACCATCGACCCATCGACCATCGACCATCGACCATCGACCCATCGACCATCGACCATCGACCATCGACCCATCGACCATCGACCCATCGACCCTCGACCCATCGACCATCGACCATCGACCCATCGACCCATCGACCATCGACCATCGACCCATCGACCATCGACCATCGACCCATCGACCCTCGACCCATCGACCATCGACCCATCGACCATCGACCCATCGACCATCGACCCATCGACCATCGACCCATCGACCCATCGACCATCGACCCATCGACCCAGCGACCCATCGACCCATCGACCATCGACCCTCGACCCATCGACCCATCGACCATCGACCCTCGACCCATCGACCCATCGACCATCGACCCTCGACCCATCGACCCATCGACCATCGACCCATCGACCCATCGACCATCGACCCATCGACCATCGACCCATCGACCATCGACCATCGACCCATCGACCATCGACCATCGACCCATCGACCCATCGACCCTCGACCCATCGACCATCGACCATCGACCATCGACCCATCGACCCATCGACCATCGACCCTCGACCCATCGACCCATCGACCATCGACCCATCGACCCATCGACCATCGACCCATCGCCCATCGACCATCGACCATCGACCCATCGACCATCGACCCATCGGACCATCGACCATCGACCCATCGACCATCGACCATCGACCCATCGACCATCGACCATCGACCCATCGACCATCGACCCATCGACCATCGACCCTCGACCATCGACCCTCGACCCATCGACCCATCGACCATCGACCATCGACCATCGACCCACGACCATCGACCCACGACCATCGACCCTCGACCCATCGACCATCGACCCATCGACCCATCGACCATCGACCCATCGACCATCGACCCATCGACCATCGACCCATCGGACCATCGACCCATCGACCCTCGACCCATCGACCATCGACCCATCGACCCATCGACCATCGACCCATCGACCATCGACCCATCGACCCATCGACCATCGACCCATCGACCATCGACCCATCGACCCATCGACCATCGACCCATCGACCCATCGACCATCGACCATCGACCCATCGACCATCGACCCATCGACCCATCGACCATCGACCATCGACCCATCGACCATCGACCCATCGACCATCGACCCATCGACCATCGACCATCGACCCATCGACCCCTCGACCATCGACCCATCGACCCATCGACCATCGACCCATCGACCATCGACCCATCGACAAATCGACCATCGACCTTCGACCCATCGACCATCGACCCATCGACCCTCGACCCTCGACCCATCGACCATCGACCATCGACCCATCGACCATCGACCCATCGACCATCGACCCATCGACCATCGACCCCCATCGACCATCGACCATCGACCCATCGACCATCGGACCATCGACCCTCGACCCTCGACCCATCGACCATCGACCCATCGACCATCGACCATCGACCCATCGACCATCGACCATCGGACCATCGACCATCGACCCATCGACCCTCGACCCTCGACCCATCGACCATCGACCATCGACCCATCGACCATCGACCCATCGACCATCGACCCATCGACCATCGACCATCGACCCATCGACCATCGACCCTCGACCCTCGACCCATCGACCCATCGACCGTCGACCATCGACCATCGACCATCGACCCATCGACCATCGACCATCGACCATCGACCCATCGACCATCGACCCATCGACCATCGACCATCGACCATCGACCATCGACCCATCGACCATCGACCATCGACCCATCGACCCATCGACCATCGACCCATCGACCCATCGACCATCGACCCATCGACCATCGACCATCGACCATCGACCCATCGACCATCGACCCATCGACCATCGACCATCGACCCATCGACCATCGACCATCGACCATCGACCATCGACCATCGACCCATCGACCATCGACCCATCGACCATCGACCCATCGACCCATCGACCCATCGACCATCGGACCATCGACCCATCGGACCATCGGACCATCGACCCATCGACCATCGACCATCGACCCTCGACCCTCGACCCTCGACCCATCGACCCTCGACCCCTCGACCCCTCGACCATCGACCCATCGACCATCGACCATCGACCCTCGACCATCGACCATCGACCCATCGACCATCGACCCATCGACCATCGACCATCGACCCATCGACCATCGACCCATCGACCATCGACCATCGACCATCGACCCATCGACCATCGACCCATCGACCATCGACCATCGACCCATCGACCATCGACCCATCGACCATCGACCCATCGACCCATCGACCATCGGACCATCGACCCATCGGACCATCGACCCATCGACCATCGACCCATCGACCATCGACCCATCGACCCATCGACCATCGACCATCGACCCTCGACCCTCGACCCATCGACCCTCGACCCATCGACCATCGACCCATCGACCCATCGACCCTCGACCATCGACCCTCGACCATCGACCATCGACCCATCGACCCATCGACCATCGACCATCGACCCATCGACCATCGACCCATCGACCATCGACCCATCGACCCATCGACCCAGCGACCCATCGACCATCGACCCATCGACCATCGACCATCGACCCATCGACCATCGACCCATCGACCATCGACCATCGACCCATCGACCATCGACCCATCGACCATCGACCCATCGACCATCGACCCATCGACCATCGACCCATCGACCCATCGACCATCGACCCATCGACCATCGACCATCGACCCATCGACCATCGACCCATCGACCATCGACCATCGACCCATCGACCATCGACCCATCGACCATCGACCATCGACCCATCGACCATCGACCCATCGACCCATCGACCCATCGACCATCGAACCATCGAACCATCGACCCCCATCGACCCATCGACCATCGACCCATCGACCATCGACCCATCGACCATCGACCCATCGACCCATCGACCCATCGACCATCGACCCCATCGACCATCGACCCATCGACCATCGACCCTCGACCCATCGACCCATCGACCATCGACCCATCGACCATCGACCCATCGACCATCGACCCATCGACCCATCGACCATCGACCCATCGACCATCGACCCATCGACCCATCGACCATCGACCCATCGACCATCGACCCATCGACCATCGACCATCGACCCATCGACCCATCGACCATCGACCCATCGACCATCGACCCATCGACCATCGACCATCGACCCATCGACCCATCGACCATCGACCCATCGACCATCGACCCATCGACCATCGACCCATCGACCATCGACCCTCGACCCATCGACCCATCGACCCATCGACCATCGACCCATCGACCCATCGACCATCGACCCATCGACCATCGACCATCGACCATCGACCCATCGACCATCGACCCATCGACCATCGACCCATCGACCCATCGACCATCGACCCATCGACCCATCGACCATCGACCCATCGACCATCGACCCATCGACCATCGACCCATCGACCCATCGACCATCGACCATCGACCATCGACCCATCGACCATCGACCCATCGACCCATCGACCATCGACCATCGACCCATCGACCATCGACCCATCGACCATCGACCCATCGACCATCGACCATCGACCCATCGACCATCGACCATCGACCCATCGACCATCGACCCATCGACCCATCGACCATCGACCCATCGACCATCGACCATCGACCCATCGACCCATCGACCATCGACCATCGACCCATCGACCCATCGACCCTCGACCCATCGACCCATCGACCCATCGACCATCGACCATCGACCCATCGACCATCGACCATCGACCCATCGACCATCGACCATCGACCCATCGACCATCGACCATCGACCATCGACCCATCGACCATCGACCATCGACCCATCGACCCATCGACCATCGACCATCGACCCATCGACCATCGACCCATCGACCCATCTACCATCGACCCATCGACCATCGACCCATCGACCCATCGACCCATCGACCATCGACCCATCGACCCATCGACCATCGACCCATCGACCCATCGACCATCGACCATCGACCCATCGACCATCGACCATCGACCCATCGACCATCGACCCATCGACCATCGACCATCGACCATCGACCCATCGACCATCGACCATCGACCCATCGACCATCGACCATCGACCCATCGACCATCGACCTATCGACCTATCGACCATCGACCATCGACCATCGACCCATCGACCATCGACCCATCGACCATCGACCATCGACCATCGACCATCGACCCATCGACCATCGACCCATCGACCATCGACCCATCGACCCATCGACCATCGACCATCGACCCATCGACCATCGACCCATCGACCATCGACCCATCGACCATCGACCATCGACCATCGACCCATCGACCATCGACCCATCGACCATCGACCATCGACCTATCGACCATCGACCATCGACCATCGACCCATCGACCATCGACCCATCGACCATCGACCCATCGACCATCGACCCATCGACCATCGACCCATCGACCATCGACCCATCGACCATCGACCCATCGACCATCGACCATCGACCCATCGACCATCGACCATCGACCATCGACCCATCGACCATCGACCCATCGACCAGCGACCCATCGACCATCGACCCATCGACCATCGACCATCGACCCATCGACCCATCGACCATCGACCCATCGACCCATCGACCATCGACCCATCGACCATCGACCCATCGACCCATCGACCATCGACCCATCGACCCAGCGACCCATCGACCATCGACCCATCGACCCATCGACCATCGACCATCGACCCATCGACCCATCGACCATCGACCCATCGACCATCGACCATCGACCCATCGACCATCGACCCATCGACCATCGACCCATCGACCCATCGACCCATCGACCATCGACCCATCGACCATCGACCCAGCGACCCATCGACCATCGACCCATCGACCCATCGACCCATCGACCCATCGACCCATCGACCATCGACCCATCGACCATCGACCCTCGACCCATCGACCCATCGACCATCGACCCATCGACCATCGACCCATCGACCCTCGACCCTCGACCCATCGACCATCGACCCATCGACCCATCGACCATCGACCCATCGACCCTCGACCCTCGACCCATCGACCATCGACCCTCGACCATCGACCCATCGACCCTCGACCCATCGACCATCGACCCATCGACCATCGACCCATCGACCATCGACCCATCGACCATCGACCCATCGACCCATCGACCATCGACCATCGACCCATCGACCATCGACCCATCGACCCATCGACCCATCGACCATCGACCATCGACCATCGACCCATCGACCATCGACCATCGACCCATCGACCATCGACCCTTCGACCCATCGACCATCGACCCATCGACCCATCGACCATCGACCCATCGACCATCGACCCATCGACCCATCGACCCAGCGACCCATCGACCATCGACCCATCGACCCATCGACCATCGACCATCGACCCATCGACCATCGACCATCGACCCATCGACCATCGACCATCGACCCATCGACCATCGACCCATCGACCATCGACCCATCGACCCATCGACCCATCGACCATCGACCATCGACCATCACCCATCGACCATCGACCATCGACCCATCGACCCAGCGACCCAGCGACCCATCGACCATCGACCATCGACCCATCGACCATCGACCATCGACCCATCGACCATCGACCCATCGACCCATCGACCCAGCGACCCATCGACCATCGACCATCGACCCATCGACCATCGACCATCGACCCATCGACCATCGACCCATCGACCATCGACCATCGACCCATCGACCATCGACCCATCGACCATCGACCCATCGACCCATCGACCATCGACCATCGACCCATCGACCATCGACCCATCGACCATCGACCCAGCGACCCATCGACCATCGACCCATCGACCCATCGACCATCGACCATCGACCCATCGACCATCGACCCATCGACCATCGACCCATCGACCCATCGACCCTCGACCCATCGACCCATCGACCATCGACCCATCGACCATCGACCCATCGACCCTCGACCCTCGACCCATCGACCATCGACCCATCGACCCATCGACCATCGACCCTCGACCCTCGACCCATCGACCCTCGACCATCGACCCATCGACCATCGACCCTCGACCCTCGACCCATCGACCATCGACCCATCGACCATCGACCCATCGACCAACCCTCGACCCTCGACCCATCGACCCATCGACCATCGACCCATCGACCATCGACCATCGACCATCGACCCATCGACCATCGACCATCGACCATCGACCCATCGACCATCGACCATCGACCATCGACCCATCGACCATCGACCCATCGACCCTCGACCCATCGACCATCGACCATCGACCCATCGACCCATCGACCATCGACCATCGACCCATCGACCATCGACCATCGACCCATCGACCCTCGACCCATCGACCATCGACCCATCGACCATCGACCCATCGACCATCGACCCATCGACCATCGACCCATCGACCCATCGACCATCGACCCATCGACCCAGCGACCCATCGACCCATCGACCATCGACCCTCGACCCATCGACCCATCGACCATCGACCCTCGACCCATCGACCCATCGACCATCGACCCTCGACCCATCGACCCATCGACCATCGACCCATCGACCCATCGACCATCGACCCATCGACCATCGACCCATCGACCATCGACCATCGACCCATCGACCATCGACCATCGACCCATCGACCCATCGACCCTCGACCCATCGACCATCGACCATCGACCATCGACCCATCGACCCATCGACCATCGACCCTCGACCCATCGACCCATCGACCATCGACCCATCGACCCATCGACCATCGACCCATCGCCCATCGACCATCGACCATCGACCCATCGACCATCGACCCATCGACCCATCGACCATCGACCATCGACCCATCGACCATCGACCATCGACCCATCGACCATCGACCCATCGACCATCGACCCTCGACCATCGACCCTCGACCCATCGACCCATCGACCATCGACCATCGACCATCGACCCACGACCATCGACCCACGACCATCGACCCTCGACCCATCGACCATCGACCCATCGACCCATCGACCATCGACCCATCGACCATCGACCCATCGACCATCGACCCATCGGACCATCGACCCATCGACCCTCGACCCATCGACCATCGACCCATCGACCCATCGACCATCGACCCATCGACCCATCGACAAATCGACCATCGACCTTCGACCCATCGACCATCGACCCATCGACCCTCGACCCTCGACCCATCGACCATCGACCATCGACCCATCGACCATCGACCCATCGACCATCGACCCATCGACCCATCGACCATCGACCCCCATCGACCATCGACCATCGACCCATCGACCATCGGACCATCGACCCTCGACCCTCGACCCATCGACCATCGACCCATCGACCATCGACCATCGACCCATCGACCATCGACCATCGGACCATCGACCATCGACCCATCGACCCTCGACCCTCGACCCATCGACCATCGACCATCGACCCATCGACCATCGACCCATCGACCATCGACCCATCGACCATCGACCATCGACCCATCGACCATCGACCCTCGACCCTCGACCCATCGACCCATCGACCGTCGACCGTCGACCATCGACCATCGACCATCGACCCATCGACCATCGACCATCGACCATCGACCCATCGACCATCGACCCATCGACCATCGACCATCGACCATCGACCATCGACCCATCGACCATCGACCATCGACCATCGACCCATCGACCATCGACCCATCGACCATCGACCCATCGACCCATCGACCATCGACCCATCGACCATCGACCATCGACCATCGACCCATCGACCATCGACCCATCGACCATCGACCATCGACCCATCGACCATCGACCATCGACCCATCGACCATCGACCATCGACCCATCGACCATCGACCCATCGACCCATCGACCATCGACCCATCGACCCATCGACCATCGGACCATCGACCCATCGGACCATCGACCCATCGACCATCGACCCATCGGACCATCGACCCATCGACCATCGACCATCGACCATCGACCCTCGACCCTCGACCCATCGACCCTCGACCCCTCGACCCCTCGACCATCGACCCATCGACCATCGACCATCGACCCTCGACCATCGACCATCGACCCATCGACCATCGACCATCGACCCATCGACCATCGACCATCGACCCATCGACCATCGACCATCGACCCATCGACCATCGACCCATCGACCCATCGACCATCGACCCATCGACCCATCGACCATCGGACCATCGACCCATCGGACCATCGACCCATCGACCATCGACCCATCGGACCATCGACCCATCGACCATCGACCATCGACCATCGACCCTCGACCCTCGACCCATCGACCCTCGACCCCTCGACCCCTCGACCATCGACCCATCGACCATCGACCATCGACCCTCGACCATCGACCATCGACCCATCGACCATCGACCCATCGACCATCGACCATCGACCCATCGACCATCGACCCATCGACCATCGACCATCGACCATCGACCCATCGACCATCGACCATCGACCCATCGACCATCGACCATCGACCCATCGACCATCGACCCATCGACCATCGACCCATCGACCCATCGACCATCGACCCATCGGACCATCGACCCATCGACCATCGACCCATCGACCATCGACCCATCGACCCATCGACCATCGACCATCGACCCTCGACCCTCGACCCATCGACCCATCGACCCTCGACCCATCGACCATCGACCCATCGACCCATCGACCCTCGACCATCGACCCTCGACCATCGACCATCGACCCATCGACCCATCGACCATCGACCATCGACCCATCGACCATCGACCCATCGACCATCGACCCATCGACCCATCGACCCAGCGACCCATCGACCCATCGACCATCGACCATCGACCCATCGACCATCGACCCATCGACCATCGACCATCGACCCATCGACCATCGACCCATCGACCCATCGACCATCGACCCATCGACCATCGACCCATCGACCCATCGACCATCGACCCATCGACCATCGACCATCGACCCATCGACCATCGACCCATCGACCATCGACCATCGACCCATCGACCATCGACCCATCGACCATCGACCATCGACCCATCGACCATCGACCCATCGACCCATCGACCCATCGACCATCGAACCATCGACCCCCATCGACCCATCGACCATCGACCCATCGACCATCGACCCATCGACCATCGACCCATCGACCCATCGACCCATCGACCATCGACCCCATCGACCATCGACCCATCGACCATCGACCCTCGACCCATCGACCCATCGACCATCGACCCATCGACCATCGACCCATCGACCATCGACCCATCGACCCATCGACCATCGACCCATCGACCATCGACCCATCGACCATCGACCATCGACCCATCGACCCATCGACCATCGACCCATCGACCATCGACCCATCGACCATCGACCCATCGACCATCGACCCTCGACCCATCGACCCATCGACCCATCGACCATCGACCCATCGACCCATCGACCATCGACCCATCGACCATCGACCATCGACCCATCGACCATCGACCCATCGACCATCGACCCATCGACCCATCGACCATCGACCCATCGACCCATCGACCATCGACCCATCGACCATCGACCCATCGACCATCGACCCATCGACCCATCGACCATCGACCATCGACCATCGACCCATCGACCATCGACCCATCGACCCATCGACCCATCGACCATCGACCCATCGACCATCGACCATCGACCCATCGACCCATCGACCATCGACCCATCGACCCATCGACCATCGACCCATCGACCATCGACCCATCGACCATCGACCCATCGACCATCGACCATCGACCCATCGACCATCGACCCATCGACCATCGACCCATCGACCCATCGACCATCGACCATCGACCCCCCTCGACCCTCGACCCATCGACCCATCGACCATCGACCATCGACCCATCGACCCATCGACCCATCGACCATCGACCATCGACCCATCGACCCTCGACCCATCGACCATCGACCCATCGACCCATCGACCCATCGACCATCGACCATCGACCCATCGACCATCGACCATCGACCCATCGACCATCGACCCATCGACCCATCGACCCATCGACCATCGACCATCGACCATCGACCATCGACCCATCGACCCATCGACCCTCGACCCTCGACCCATCGACCATCGACCCATCGACCCATCGACCCATCGACCATCGACCATCGACCCATCGACCATCGACCCATCGACCCATCGACCATCGACCATCGACCCTCGACCCTCGACCCATCGACCATCGACCATCGACCCATCGACCCATCGACCATCGACCATCGACCCTCGACCCATCGACCCATCGACCATCGACCATCGACCCATCGACCATCGACCATCGACCATCGACCCATCGACCCTCGACCCATCGACCATCGACCCATCGACCCATCGACCATCGACCATCGACCCATCGACCATCGACCATCGACCCATCGACCATCGACCCATCGACCCATCGACCATCGACCATCGACCATCGACCATCGACCCATCGACCCTCGACCCTCGACCATCGACCATCGACCATCGACCCATCGACCATCGACCATCGACCATCGACCCATCGACCATCGACCCATCGACCCATCGACCATCGACCATCGACCCTCGACCCTCGACCCATCGACCATCGACCCATCGACCATCGACCCATCGACCATCGACCCATCGACCATCGACCCATCGACCATCGCCCATCGACCATCGACCCATCGACCATCGACCATCGACCCATCGACCATCGACCATCGACCATCGACCCATCGACCATCGACCATCGACCCATCGACCATCGACCCATCGACCCATCGACCATCGACCATCGACCATCGACCCATCGACCCTCGACCCTCGACCATCGACCATCGACCATCGACCCATCGACCATCGACCATCGACCATCGACCCATCGACCATCGACCCATCGACCATCGACCATCGACCATCGACCCATCGACCATCGACCCATCGACCATCGACCATCGACCCATCGACCATCGACCATCGACCATCGACCCATCGACCATCACCCATCGACCATCGACCCATCGACCCATCGACCATCGACCATCGACCATCGACCCATCGACCCTCGACCCTCGACCATCGACCATCGACCATCGACCCATCGACCATCGACCATCGACCATCGACCCATCGACCATCGACCCATCGACCATCGACCATCGACCCATCGACCATCGACCATCGACCCCCATCGACCCATCGACCATCGACCATCGACCCATCGACCATCGACCCATCGACCCATCGACCATCGACCCATCGACCATCGACCCATCGACCCATCGACCATCGACCCATCGACCCTCGACCATCGACCATCGACCCATCGACCCATCGACCATCGACCATCGACCATCGACCCATCGACCCATCGACCCATCGACCATCGACCATCGACCATCGACCATCGACCATCGACCCATCGACCCATCGACCATCGACCCATCGACCATCGACCATCGACCCATCGACCCATCGACCCTCGACCCATCGACCATCGACCCATCGACCATCGACCATCGACCATCGACCATCGACCCATCGACCATCGACCATCGACCCATCGACCATCGACCATCGACCCCCATCGACCCATCGACCATCGACCATCGACCCATCGACCATCGACCCATCGACCCATCGACCATCGACCCATCGACCATCGACCCATCGACCCATCGACCATCGACCCATCGACCCTCGACCATCGACCATCGACCCATCGACCCATCGACCATCGACCATCGACCATCGACCCATCGACCCATCGACCCATCGACCATCGACCATCGACCCCCATCGACCATCGACCATCGACCCATCGACCCATCGACCATCGACCCATCGACCATCGACCATCGACCCATCGACCCATCGACCCTCGACCCATCGACCATCGACCCATCGACCATCGACCATCGACCATCGACCATCGACCCATCGACCATCGACCCATCGACCCATCGACCATCGACCCATCGACCATCGACCATCGACCCCCATCGACCCATCGACCATCGACCATCGACCCATCGACCATCGACCCATCGACCATCGACCCATCGACCATCGACCATCGACCCATCGACCATCGACCATCGACCCCCATCGACCCATCGACCATCGACCATCGACCCATCGACCATCGACCCATCGACCATCGACCCATCGACCATCGACCCATCGACCCATCGACCCATCGACCATCGACCATCGACCCTCGACCCATCGACCCATCGCCCATCGACCCATCGACCATCGACCATCGACCCATCGACCATCGACCATCGACCATCGACCATCGACCCATCGACCCATCTCGACCCATCGACCATCGACCCATCGACCATCGACCATCGACCCATCGACCATCGACCATCGACCCTCGACCCATCGACCCATCGACCATCGACCCATCGACCATCGGACCATCGACCCATCGACCATCGACCCTCGACCCATCGACCCATCGACCCATCGACCATCGACCATCGACCCATCGACCCATCGACCATCGACCCATCGACCATCGACCCATCGACCATCGACCCATCGACCATCGACCATCGACCCATCGACCCATCGACCATCGACCCATCGACCATCGACCCATCGACCATCGACCCATTGAGCATCGACCCATCGACCCATCGACCATCGACCCATCGACCATCGACCATCGACCCATCGACCATCGACCCATCGACCCATCGACCATCGACCCATCGACCTTCGACCTTCGACCCATCGACCATCGACCCATCGACCATCGACCCATCAACCATCGACCCATCGACCCATCGACCATCGACCCATCGACCATCGACCATCGACCATCGACCCATCGACCCATCGACCCATCGACCATCGACCATCGACCATCGACCCATCGACCCATCGACCATCGACCCACCGACCCAGCGACCATCGACCATCGACCATCGACCCATCGACCATCGACCCATCGACCCACCGACCCACCGACCACCGACCATCGACCCATCGACCATCGCCCATCGACCATCGACCATCGACCCATCGACCCACCGACCCATCGACCATCGACCATCGACCCATCGACCCATCGACCATCGACCCATCGACCATCGACCCATCGACCATCGACGCATCGACCCATCGACCCATCGACCCATCGACCATCGACCCATCGACCATCGACCCATCGACCCATCGACCCATCGACCTTCGACCCTCGACCCATCGACCATCGACCATCGGACCATCGGACCATCGACCCAAAGACCATCGACCCATCGACCATCGACCCATCGACCCATCGACCATCGACCATCGACCCATCGACCATCGACCCATCGACCATCGACCATCGACCCATCGACCATCGACCATCGACCATCGACCCATCGACCATCGACCCATCGACCATCGACCCATCGACCCATCGACCATCGACCCATCGACCATCGACCATCGACCATCACCCATCGACCATCGACCATCACCCATCGACCATCGACCATCGACCCATCGACCCATCGACCATCGACCATCGACCCATCGACCATCGACCCATCGACCATCGACCCATCGACCTTCGACCATCGACCATCGACCCATCGACCATCGACCATCGACCCATCGACCTTCGACCATCGACCATCGACCATCGACCATCGACCATCGACCCATCGACCATCGACCCATCGACCATCGACCCATCGACCCATCGACCATCGACCCATCGACCATCGACCCATCGACCATCGACCCATCGACCATCGACCCATCGACCATCGACCATCGACCCATCGACCCATCGACCATCGACCATCGACCCATCGACCCATCGACCATCGACCATCGACCCATCGACCATCGACCATCGACCCATCGACCCATCGACCCATCGACCATCGACCATCGACCATCGACCCATCGACCATCGACCCATCGACCCATCGCCCATCGACCCATCGACCCATCGACCATCGACCCATCGACCATCGACCCATCGACCCATCGACCATCGACCATCGACCCATCGACCCATCGACCCATCGACCATCGACCATCGACCCATCGACCCATCGACCCATCGACCATCGACCATCGACCATCGACCATCGACCCATCGACCATCGACCCATCGACCCATCGACCATCGACCATCGACCCATCGACCATCGACCCATCGACCCATCGACCATCGACCCATCGACCATCGACCATCGACCCATCGACCATCGACCCTCGACCCTCGACCCATCGACCATCGACCATCGACCATCGACCCATCGACCATCGACCATCGACCCATCGACCATCGACCATCGACCCATCGACCATCGACCCATCGACCATCGACCCATCGACCATCGACCCATCGACCCATCGACCATCGACCCATCGACCCATCGACCCATCGACCATCGACCATCGACCCATCGACCCATCGACCCATCGACCATCGACCCATCGACCATCGACCATCGACCATCGACCCATCGACCCATCGACCATCGACCATCGACCCATCGACCCATCGACCATCGACCCATCGACCCATCGACCATCGACCCATCGACCCATCGACCCATCGACCATCGACCCATCGACCATCGACCCATCGACCATCGACCCATCGACCATCGACCCATCGACCCACGACCATCGACCCATCGGACCATCGACCATCGACCCATCGACCATCGACCCATCGACCCATCGGACCATCGACCATCGACCCATCGACCATCGACCCATCGACCATCGACCCATCGACCATCGACCATCGACCCATCGACCATCGACCATCGACCATCGGACCATCGACCCATCGACCATCGACCCAGCGACCATCGACCCATCGACCCTTCGACCATCGACCATCGACCCATCGACCCATCGACCATCGACCATCGACCCATCGACCATCGACCATCGACCCATCGACCATCGACCCATCGACCCATCGACCATCGACCCATCGACCCATCGACCATCGACCCATCGACCATCGACCATCGACCCATCGACCATCGACCCATCGACCCATCGACCATCGACCATCGACCCATCGACCCATCGACCATCGACCCATCGACCCATCGACCATCGACCCATCGACCCATCGACCCATCGACCATCGACCCATCGACCATCGACCCATCGACCCATCGACCCATCGACCATCGACCATCGACCCATCGGACCATCGACCATCGACCCATCGACCATCGACCCATCGACCATCGACCCATCGACCATCGACCATCGACCCATCGACCATCGACCATCGACCCATCGACCATCGACCATCGGACCATCGACCCATCGACCCAGCGACCATCGACCCATCGACCCTTCGACCATCGACCATCGACCCATCGACCCATCGACCATCGACCATCGACCCATCGACCATCGACCATCGACCCATCGACCATCGACCCATCGACCCATCGACCATCGACCCATCGACCCATCGACCATCGACCCATCGACCATCGACCCATCGACCATCGACCATCGACCATCGACCCATCGACCATCGACCCATCGACCATCGACCCATCGACCATCGACCATCGACCCATCGACCATCGACCATCGACCCATCGACCATCGACCATCGGACCATCGACCCATCGACCATCGACCCAGCGACCATCGACCCATCGACCCTTCGACCATCGACCATCGACCCATCGACCCATCGACCATCGACCCATCGACCATCGACCATCGACCCATCGACCATCGACCCATCGACCCATCGACCATCGACCCATCGACCCATCGACCCATCGACCATCGACCATCGACCCATCGACCATCGACCATCGACCCATCGACCATCGACCATCGGACCATCGACCCATCGACCATCGACCCAGCGACCATCGACCCATCGACCCTTCGACCATCGACCATCGACCCATCGACCATCGACCATCGACCCATCGACCATCGACCATCGACCCATCGACCATCGACCCATCGACCCATCGACCATCGACCCATCGACCCATCGACCCATCGACCCATCGACCATCGACCCATCGACCATCGACCATCGACCCATCGACCCATCGACCATCGACCCATCGACCCATCGACCATCGACCATCGACCCTCGACCCTCGACCCATCGACCATCGACCATCGACCCATCGACCCATCGACCATCGACCCATCGACCCATCGACCATCGACCCATCGGACCATCGACCATCGACCCATCGACCATCGACCATCGACCCATCGACCATCGACCCATCGACCATCGACCATCGACCCATCGACCATCGACCATCGACCATCGACCATCGGACCATCGACCCATCGACCATCGACCATCGACCCATCGACCATCGACCCATCGACCCATCGACCATCGACCCATCGACCATCGACCCATCGACCCATCGACCCATCGACCCATCGACCATCGACCCAGCGACCATCGACCCATCGACCCTTCGACCATCGACCATCGACCATCGACCCATCGACCCATCGACCATCGACCATCGACCCATCGACCATCGACCATCGACCATCGACCCATCGACCATCGACCCATCGACCCATCGACCATCGACCCATCGACCCATCGACCCATCGACCATCGACCCATCGACCATCGACCCATCGACCCATCGACCCATCGACCATCGACCCATCGACCATCGACCCATCGACCCATCGACCATCGACCATCGACCCATCGACCATCGACCATCGACCCATCGGACCATCGACCATCGACCCATCGACCATCGACCCATCGACCATCGACCATCGACCCATCGACCATCGACCATCGACCCATCGACCATCGACCCATCGACCATCGACCATCGACCCATCGACCATCGACCATCGACCCATCGACCATCGACCATCGGACCATCGACCCATCGACCCATCGACCATCGACCCATCGACCATCGACCATCGACCCTCGACCCTCGACCCTCGACCCATCGACCATCGACCCATCGACCATCGACCATCGACCCATCGACCATCGACCCATCGACCATCGACCCATCGACCCATCGACCATCGACCATCGACCCATCGACCATCGACCATCGACCCATCGACCCATCGACCATCGACCCATCGACCATCGACCATCGACCATCGACCCATCGGACCATCGACCATCGACCCATCGACCATCGACCCATCGACCATCGACCATCGACCATCGACCCATCGACCATCGACCATCGGACCATCGACCCATCGACCATCGACCCATCGACCATCGACCCATCGACCATCGACCATCGACCCATCGACCATCGACCATCGACCCATCGACCCATCGACCATCGACCCATCGACCCTTCGACCATCGACCATCGACCCATCGACCATCGACCATCGACCCATCGACCATCGACCATCGACCCATCGACCCTTCGACCATCGACCATCGACCCATCGACCATCGACCATCGACCCATCGACCATCGACCCATCGACCATCGACCCATCGACCCATCGACCATCGACCCATCGACCCATCGACCATCGACCCATCGACCATCGACCATCGACCCATCGACCATCGACCATCGACCCATCGACCATCGACCATCGACCCTCGACCCATCGACCATCGACCCATCGACCATCGACCATCGACCCATCGACCATCGACCCATCGACCATCGACCATCGACCCATCGACCCATCGACCCATCGACCATCGACCCATCGACCATCGACCCAAAGACCATCGACCCATCGACCATCGACCCATCGACCCATCGACCATCGACCCATCGACCATCGACCCATCGACCATCGACCCATCGACCATCGACCATCGACCCATCGACCCATCGACCATCGACCATCGACCCATCGACCATCGACCCATCGACCATCGACCATCGACCATCACCCATCGACCATCGACCATCACCCATCGACCATCGACCATCGACCCATCGACCATCGACCCATCGACCCATCGACCATCGACCCATCGACCATCGACCCATCGACCTTCGACCATCGACCATCGACCCATCGACCATCGACCATCGACCCATCGACCTTCGACCATCGACCATCGACCCATCGACCATCACCCATCGACCATCGACCATCGACCCACCGACCCATCGACCATCGACCCATCGACCCATCGACCATCGACCATCGACCCATCGACCATCGACCCATCGACCATCGACCATCGACCCATCGACCTTCGACCATCGACCCATCGACCATCGACCCATCGACCATCGACCCATCGACCCATCGACCCATCGACCATCGACCCATCGACCATCGACCCATCGACCATCGACCCATCGACCCATCGACCATCGACCATCGACCCATCGACCATCGACCCATCGACCCATCGACCATCGACCCATCGACCATCGACCCATCGACCATCGACCCATCGACCCATCGACCATCGACCATCGACCCATCGACCATCGACCCATCGACCCATCGACCATCGACCCAGCGACCATCGACCATCGACCCATCGACCATCGACCATCGACCATCGACCCATCGACCATCGACCCATCGACCATCGACCATCGACCCATCGACCCATCGACCATCGACCATCGACCTTCGAACATCGACCCATCGACCCATCGACCATCGACCATCGACCCATCGACCATCGACCCATCGCCCATCGACCCATCGACCATCGACCATCGACCATCGACCATCGACCCATCGACCATCGATCCATCGACCATCGACCCATCGACCCATCGACCCATCGACCATCGACCCATCGACCCATCGACCATCGACCCATCGACCATCGACCCATCGACCATCGACCCATCGACCCATCGACCCATCGACCATCGACCCATCGACCCATCGACCATCGACCATCGACCCATCGACCATCGACCCATCGACCCATCGACCCATCGACCCATCGACCATCGACCCATCGACCATCGACCCATCGACCATCGACCATCGCCCATCGACCCATCGACCCATCGACCATCGACCCATCGACCATCGACCCATCGACCATCGACCCATCGACCATCGACCCATCGACCATCGACCATCGACCCATCGACCCATCGACCATCGACCCATCGACCATCGACCCATCGACCATCGACCATCGACCCATCGACCATCGACCATCGATCCATCGACCATCGACCATCGACCCATCGACCATCGACCCATCGACCATCGACCCATCGACCCATCGACCATCGACCCATCGACCCATCGACCATCGACCATCGACCATCGACCCATCGACCATCGACCCATCGACCCATCGACCATCGACCCATCGACCATCGACCCATCGACCCATCGACCATCGACCCATCGACCATCGACCCATCGACCCATCGACCCATCGACCATCGACCCATCGACCCATCGACCATCGACCCATCGACCATCGACCATCGACCCATCGACCATCGACCATCGACCCATCGACCATCGACCCATCGACCATCGACCATCGACCCATCGACCATCGACCCATCGACCATCGACCCTCGACCCTCGACCCTCGACCCATCGACCATCGACCCATCGACCATCGACCATCGACCCATCGACCATCGACCCATCGACCCATCGACCATCGACCATCGACCCATCGACCATCGACCCATCGACCATCGACCCATCGACCCATCGACCATCGACCCATCGACCATCGACCATCGACCCATCGACCCATCGACCATCGACCATCGACCCATCGACCCATCGACCATCGACCCATCGACCATCGACCCATCGACCATCGACCCAGCGACCATCGACCCATCGACCCTTCGACCATCGACCATCGACCCATCGACCCATCGACCATCGACCCATCGACCATCGACCATCGACCCATCGACCATCGACCATCGACCCATCGACCATCGACCCATCGACCCATCGACCATCGACCATCGACCCATCGACCATCGACCCATCGACCATCGACCCATCGACCATCGACCCATCGACCATCGACCATCGACCCATCGACCCATCGACCATCGACCATCGACCATCGACCCAACGACCATCGACCCATCGACCATCGACCATCGACCCATCGACCATCGACCCATCGACCCATCGACCATCGACCCATCGACCATCGACCATCGGACCATCGACCCATCGACCATCGACCCAGCGACCATCGACCCATCGACCCTTCGACCATCGACCATCGACCCATCGACCCATCGACCATCGACCATCGACCCATCGACCATCGACCCATCGACCATCGACCCATCGACCATCGACCCATCGACCCATCGACCATCGACCCATCGACCATCGACCCATCGACCATCGACCATCGACCCATCGACCATCGACCCTCGACCCATCGACCATCGACCATCGACCCATCGACCCATCGACCATCGACCATCGACCCATCGACCATCGACCCATCGACCATCGACCATCGACCATCGACCCATCGACCATCGACCATCGACCCATCGACCATCGACCATCGGACCATCGACCCATCGACCAATCGACCAATCGACCTTCGACCTTCGACCCTCGACCCATCGACCATCGACCCATCGACCATCGACCCATCGACCATCGACCCATCGACCATCGACCCCATCGACCCATCGACCATCGAACCATCGACCCATCGACCATCGACCCATCGACCATCGACCATCGACCATCGACCCATCGACCATCGACCATCGACCCATCGACCCATCGACCATCGACCCCATCGACCCATCGACCATCGAACCATCGACCCATCGACCATCGACCCATCGACCATCGACCATCGACCATCGACCCATCGACCATCGACCCATCGACCATCGACCCATCGACCATCGACCCATCGACCCATCGACCATCGACCATCGACCATCGACCATCGACCCATCGACCCATCGACCATCGACCCATCGACCCATCGACCCATCGACCATCGACCATCGACCCATCGACCCATCGACCCATCGACCATCGACCATCGACCATCGGACCATCGACCCAGCGACCATCGACCCATCGACCCTTCGACCATCGACCATCGACCCATCGACCCATCGACCCATCGACCATCGACCCATCGACCCATCGACCCATCGACCCTCGACCATCGACCATCGACCATCGACCCATCGACCATCGACCCATCGACCATCGACCCATCGACCATCGACCCATCGACCCATCGACCATCGACCCATCGACCCATCGACCATCGACCCATCGACCCATCGACCATCGACCATCGACCCATCGACCATCGACCATCGACCCATCGACCATCGACCATCGGACCATCGACCCATCGACCATCGACCCAGCGACCATCGACCCATCGACCCTTCGACCATCGACCATCGACCCATCGACCCATCGACCATCGACCATCGACCCATCGACCATCGACCCATCGACCATCGACCCATCGACCATCGACCCATCGACCCATCGACCATCGACCCATCGACCATCGACCCATCGACCATCGACCATCGACCCATCGACCATCGACCCTCGACCCATCGACCATCGACCATCGACCCATCGACCCATCGACCATCGACCATCGACCCATCGACCATCGACCCATCGACCATCGACCATCGACCATCGACCCATCGACCATCGACCATCGACCCATCGACCATCGACCATCGGACCATCGACCCATCGACCAATCGACCAATCGACCTTCGACCTTCGACCCTCGACCCATCGACCATCGACCCATCGACCATCGACCATCGACCATCGACCCATCGACCATCGACCCATCGACCATCGACCCCATCGACCCATCGACCATCGAACCATCGACCCATCGACCATCGACCCATCGACCATCGACCATCGACCATCGACCCATCGACCATCGACCATCGACCCATCGACCCATCGACCATCGACCCCATCGACCCATCGACCATCGAACCATCGACCCATCGACCATCGACCCATCGACCATCGACCATCGACCATCGACCCATCGACCATCGACCCATCGACCATCGACCCATCGACCATCGACCCATCGACCCATCGACCATCGACCATCGACCATCGACCCATCGACCATCGACCCATCGACCATCGACCCATCGACCCATCGACCCATCGACCATCGACCCATCGACCCATCGACCCATCGACCATCGACCATCGACCATCGGACCATCGACCCAGCGACCATCGACCCATCGACCCTTCGACCATCGACCAATCGACCCATCGACCCATCGACCATCGACCCATCGACCCATCGACCCATCGACCCTCGACCATCGACCATCGACCATCGACCCATCGACCATCGACCCATCGACCATCGACCCATCGACCATCGACCCATCGACCCATCAACCATCGACCCATCGACCCATCGACCATCGACCCATCGACCCATCGACCATCGACCATCGACCCATCGACCATCGACCATCGACCCATCGACCATCGACCATCGACCATCGACCCATCGACCATCGACCCATCGACCCATCGACCCATCGACCATCGACCCATCGACCCATCGACCCATCGACCCATCGACCATCGACCCATCGACCATCGACCATCGACCCATCGACCATCGACCCATCGACCCATCGACCATCGACCCATCGACCCATCGACCCATCGACCGTCGACCCATCGACCATCGACCATCGACCCATCGACCATCGACCCATCGACCATCGACCCATCGACCCATCGACCCATCGACCATCGACCCATCGACCATCGACCCATCGACCATCGACCATCGACCCATCGACCATCGACCATCGACCCTCGACCCATCGACCATCGACCATCGACCCATCGACCCATCGACCATCGACCATCGACCCATCGACCCATCGACCATCGACCCATCGACCATCGACCATCGACCCATCGACCATCGACCATCGGACCATCGACCCATCGACCATCGACCCATCGACCATCGACCCATCGACCATCGACCCATCGACCATCGACCATCGACCATCGACCCATCGACCATCGACCATCGGACCATCGACCCATCGACCCATCGACCATCGACCCATCGACCATCGACCCCATCGACCCATCGACCATCGACCCATCGACCATCGACCCATCGACCATCGACCATCGACCATCGACCCATCGACCCTCGACCCATCGACCCATCGACCCATCGACCATCGACCCATCGACCATCGACCCATCGACCCATCGACCATCGACCCATCGACCCATCGACCATCGACCCATCGGACCATCGACCATCGACCCATCGACCATCGACCCATCGACCATCGACCCATCGACCATCGACCATCGACCATCGACCCATCGACCATCGACCCATCGACCCATCGACCCATCGACCATCGACCCATCGACCATCGACCCATCGACCCATCGACCCATCGACCATCGACCCATCGACCATCGACCCATCGACCATCGACCCATCGACCCATCGACCATCGACCCATCGACCATCGACCCATCGACCATCGACCCATCGACCCATCGACCCATCGAGCATCGACCCATCGACCCATCGACCCATCGACCATCGAGCATCGACCCATCGACCCATCGACCCATCGACCCATCGACCATCGAGCATCGACCCATCGACCATCGACCCATCGACCATCGACCCATCGACCATCGACCATCGACCATCGACCCATCGACCATCGACCCATCGACCATCGACCCATCGACCCATCGACCATCGACCCATCGACCATCGACCCAGCGACCCATCGACCATCGACCCATCGACCATCGACCCATCGACCCATCGACCCATCGACCATCGACCATCGACCATCGACCCATCGACCATCGACCCATCGACCCAGCGACCCATCGACCATCGACCCATCGACCATCGACCATCGACCCATCGACCCATCGACCATCGACCATCGACCCATCGACCATCGACCATCGACCATCGACCATCGACCCAGCGACCCATCGACCATCGACCATCGACCCATCGACCATCGACCCATCGACCATCGACCATCGACCCATCGACCCATCGACCATCGACCATCGACCATCGACCCATCGACCATCGACCATCGACCCAGCGACCCATCGACCATCGACCATCGACCCATCGACCATCGACCCATCGACCATCGACCATCGACCCATCGACCCATCGACCATCGACCATCGACCATCGACCCATCGACCATCGACCATCGACCCAGCGACCCATCGACCATCGACCATCGACCCATCGACCATCGACCCATCGACCATCGACCCATCGACCATCGACCCATCGACCATCGACCATCGACCAACGACCATCGACCCATCGACCCATCGACCATCGACCCATCGACCATCGACCCATCGACCATCCACCCTCGACCCATGGACCATCGACCCATCGACCCATCGACCATCGACCATCGCCCCATCGACCCATCGACCATCGCCCCATCGACCCATCGACCATCGACCCATCGACCCATCGACCATCGACCCATCGACCATCGACCATCGACCCATCGACCCATCGACCATCGACCCAGCGACCCATCGACCATCGACCATCGACCCATCGACCATCGACCCATCGACCATCCACCCTCGACCCATGGACCATCGACCCATCGACCCATCGACCATCGACCATCGCCCCATCGACCCATCGACCATCGCCCCATCGACCCATCGACCATCGACCCATCGACCCATCGACCATCGACCCATCGACCATCGACCATCGACCATCGACCCATCGACCCATCGACCATCGACCCATCGACCCATCGACCATCGACCCAGCGACCCATCGACCATCGACCCATCGACCATCGACCATCGACCCATCGACCCATCGACCATCGACCCATCGACCATCGACCCATCGACCCATCGACCCATCGACCCTCGACCCATCGACCATCGACCCATCGACCATCGACCCATCGACCATCGACCCATCGACCCATCGACCCATCGACCATCGACCATCGACCATCGACCCATCGACCCATCGACCATCGACCATCGACCCATCGACCCATCGACCATCGACCATCGACCATCGACCCATCGCCCATCGACCCATCGACCCATCGACCATCCACCCATCGACCCATCGACCATCGACCCATCGACCATCGACCCATCGACCATCGACCCATCGACCATCGACCATCGACCCATCGACCCATCGACCCATCGACCATCGACCCATCGACCCATCGACCCATCGACCATCGACCATCGACCATCGACCCATCGACCATCGACCATCGACCATCGACCCATCGACCCTCGACCATCGACCCATCGACCATCGACCCATCGACCATCGACCCATCGACCATCGACCCATCGACCCATCGACCAGCGACCCATCGACCAGCGACCCATCGACCATCGACCCATCGACCATCGACCATCGACCATCGACCATCGACCCATCGACCCATCGACCATCGACCATCGACCATCGACCCATCGACCATCGACCATCGACCCATCGACCCATCGACCATCGACCCATCGACCCATCGACCCATCGACCATCGACCCATCGACCATCGACCATCGACCCATCGACCCTCGACCATCGACCATCGACCATCGACCCATCGACCCATCGACCATCGACCCATCGACCCATCGACCCATCGACCATCGACCCATCGACCATCGACCATCGACCCATCGACCATCGACCCATCGACCCATCGACCATCGACCCATCGACCCATCGACCATCGACCATCGACCCATCGACCATCGACCATCGACCCATCGACCATCGACCATCGACCCATCGACCATCGACCATCGACCCATCGACCATCGACCATCGACCCATCGACCATCGACCATCGACCCATCGACCATCGACCATCGACCATCGACCATCGACCCATCGACCCATCGACCATCGACCCATCGACCCATCGACCATCGACCCATCGACCCTCGACCATCGACCCATCGACCATCGACCATCGACCATCGACCATCGACCATCGACCCATCACCCATCGACCCATCGACCATCGACCCATCGACCATCGACCCATCGACCCTCGACCATCGACCCTCGACCATCGACCCATCGACCCATCGACCATCGACCCATCGACCATCGACCATCGACCATCGGCCCATCGACCCATCGACCCATCGACCATCGACCCATCGACCATCGACCCATCGACCCTCGACCCATCGACCCATCGACCATCGACCCATCGACCCATCGACCATCGACCCATCGACCATCGACCCATCGACCCATCGACCATCGACCCATCGACCATCGACCCATCGACCCATCGACCATCGACCCATCGACCCATCGACCATCGACCCATCGACCCATCGACCATCGACCCATCGACCATCGACCCATCGACCATCGACCATCGACCCATCGACCCTCGACCCATCGACCCATCGACCCTCGACCATCGACCCATCGACCCTCGACCCATCGACCCATCGACCCATCGACCATCGACCCATCGACCATCGACCCATCGACCATCGACCATCGACCCATCGACCCATCGACCCATCGACCCATCGACCATCGACCCATCGACCCATCGACCCATCGACCCATCGACCCATCGACCATCGACCCTCGACCCATCGACCATCGACCATCGACCCATCGACCATCGACCATCGACCCATCGACCATCGACCCATCGACCCTCGACCCATCGACCCATCGACCATCGACCATCGACCCTCGACCCTCGACCCTCGACCCTCGACCCATCGACCCATCGACCCATCGACCCTCGACCATCGACCCTCGACCCATCGACCCATCGACCATCGACCCATCGACCATCGACCCATCGACCATCGACCATCGACCCATCGACCCTCGACCCTCGACCCATCGACCCATCGACCCATCGACCATCGACCATCGACCCTCGACCCATCGACCATCGACCCATCGACCCATCGACCATCGACCCATTGACCATCGACCCATCCACCCATTGACCCATTGACCATCGACCCACAGACAATAGGTGCAGGAGTAGGCCATTCGGCCCTTCGAGCCTGCACCACCACTCAATAAGATCATGGCTGATCATTCCCTCAGTACCCCTTTCCTGCTTTCTCTCCATACCCCTTGATCCCTTTAGCCGTTAGGGCCATATCTAACTCCCTCTTGAATATATCCAATCAACTGGCCTCAACAACTCTCTGTGGTAGGGAATTCCACAGGTTAACAACTCTCTGAGTGAAGAAGTTTCTCCTCATCTCGGTCCTAAATGGCTTACCCCTTATCCTTAGACTGTGTCCCCTGGTTCTGGACTTCCCCAACATCGGGAACATTCTTCCTGCCTCTAACCTGTCCAGTCCCGTCAGAATTTTATATGTTTCTGTGAGATCCCCTCTCATCCTTCTAAACTCCAGGGAATACAGGCCCAGTCGATCCAATCTCTCCTCATATGTCAGTCCAGCCATCCCGGGAATCAGTCTGGTGAACCTTCGCTGCACTCCCTCAATAGCAAGAACGTCCTTCCTCAGATTAGGAGACCAAAACTGAACACAATATTCCAGGTGAGGCCTCACCAAGACCCTGTACAACTGCAGTAAGACCTCCCTGCTCCTATACTCAAATCCCCTAGCTATGAAGGCCAACATACCATTTGCCTTCTTCACCGCCTGCTGTACCTGCATGCCAACTTTCAGTGACTGATGAACCATGACACCCAGATCTCGTTGCACCTCCCCTTTTCCTAATCTGCCACCATTCAGATAATAATCTGCCTTTGTGTTTTTACCCCCAAAGTGGATAACCTCACATTTATCCACATTATACTGCATCTGCAATGCATTTGCCCATTCACCTAACCTGTCCAAGTCACTCTGCTGCCTCTTAGTGTCCTCCTCACAGCTCACACCGTCACCCAGCTTAGTGTCATCTGCAAACTTGGAGATATTACACTCAATTCCTTCATCTAAATCATTAATGTATATTGTAAATAGCTGGGGTCCCAGCACTGAGCCCTGCGGCACTCCACTAGTCACTGCAATTCATTCTGAAAAGGACCCGTTTATTCCTACTCTTTGCTTCCTGTCTATTTGACCCCGAGATCAACTTCTGACCACATCAAACCACAGAAATTTAAAACACGGAGGGAGGCCATTCGGCCCATCGTGTCCGCGCCGGCCGACCAAGAGCTACCCAGCCCAATCCCACTTTCCCGCTCTGGGCCCGTAGCCCTGTGGCTTACGGCACTTCAGGGGCACATCCAGGTACTTTTTAAATGTGGTGAGGGTTTCTGCCTCTACCCCCCTTTCAGGCCGTGAGTTCCGCCCCAGACCCCCACCGCCCTCTGGGTGAAGACATTTCCCGTCAAATGATTCCCCTAAAGTGGTAAGTTGGATCCAAAATTGAGAGAGGCAAGAAGCAGAGGGTAATGGTGGATGGGTGTTTTTGTGACTGGAAGGTTGTATCCAGTGGGGTTCCGCAGGGCTCAGTGCTGGGTCCCTGGCTTTTTATGATATACATCAATGATCTAGACTTGAATGTAGAGGGTAGGATTAAGAAGTTTGCAGATTATACTAAAATTGGTTATGTTGTTGATAATGAAGAAGAAAGCTGTGGACTGCAGGAAGATATCAATGTACTGGTCAGGTGGGCAGAGCAGTGGCAAATGGAGTTTAATCCAGAGAAGTGTGAGGTAATGCATTTGGGGAGGGGCTAACAAAGCAAGGTATTACACATTAAATGGTAGGACACTGAGAAGTGTCGAGGAACAGAGGGACCTTGGAGTGCAGGTCCACAGATCCCTGAAGGTAGCAGGCCAGGTGGATAAGGTGGTTAAGAAGACAGACGGAATACTTGCCTTTATTAGCCGAGGCATAGAATACAAGAGCAGGGAGGTTATGCTTGAACTGTATAAAACACTGGTTAGGCCACAGCTGGAGTACTGCATGCACAGTTCTGGTCACCGCATTACAGGAAGGATGTGATTGCACTGGAGAGGGTACAGAGGAGATTTACCAGGATGTTGCCGGGACTGGAGAATTTTAGCGATGGGGAAAGATTGGATAGGCTGGGGTTGTTTTCTTTGGAACAGAGGAGGCTGAGGGGAGACCTGATTGAGGTGTATAAAATGATGAGGGGCCTGGATAGAGTGGATAGGAAGGACCTGTTTCCCTGGGCAGAGGGGTCAACAACCAGGGGGCATAGATTGAAAGTAATTGGGGGGAGGTTTAGAGGGGATTTGAGGGGAAATGTTTTCACCCAGAGGGTGGTGGGGGTCTGGGGTGGAACTCACGGCCTGAAAGGGGGGTAGAGGCAGAAACCCTCACCACATTTAAAAAGTACCTGGATGTGCCCCTGAAGTGCTGTAACCTACAGGGCTACGGACCCAGAGCGGGAAAGTGGGATTAGGCCGGATAGCTCTTGGTCGGCCGGTGTGGACACGATGGGCCGAATGGCCTCCTTCGGTGTTTTAAGCCTCGATGATCTCTCTAATCTTCTCTAGCCCTGTAATGTCCCAAGATCTCTGCGCTCTGCCGATTCTGGCCTTTTGACCATCCCTGATTTTAATCGCTCCATCATTTGTGGCCGTGCCTTCTACTGCCTCGGCCCTAAGCTCTGGAATTCCCTCCCGAAACCACTCCACCTCTCTATTAAATCACTCCTTAAAACCTACCTCTTTTGACCAAGCTTTTGGTCACCTGCCCTAACATCTCCTTTTGTGGCTCGGTGTCACCGTTTGTTTGATAATCGCTCCTTGGAACGTTTTACTATGTTAAAGGTGCTATATAAATGCAAGTTGTTGTCGGGGTTTCTTCAGTTTGTATTTCTTGTTCCGCAGGAGCCCACGATGGGGGAGGGAGGAGACATCCCAGGAAGTACCAGACATGGTTCACCCACTCCCAAAATGGCCGCCTTGCCACCCATTCCACAAAGGGGGGTAACTATTTGTGGTGTGTTTTTTCTGCGCATGCGACGGTCAAGCTCTGCCCCTGATGCCTCCCCGCCCACCCCCCCACAGACTGGAATGCGGCCCAGCGCTCATTCCACGCAGGCGAGAGAGGTGCTGGTGGGGCCCGAGAGACGGAGGTGGAAGAGAGAGGAGAGAGACTGGGGGAGAGGGAGGAGAGAGACTGGGAGAGAGGGAGAGAGAGACTGGGGGGAGAGGGAGGAGAGAGACTTGGGGGAGAGGGAGAGAGAGACTGGGGGAGAGGGAGGAGAGAGACTGGGAGAGAAGGAGAGACTGGGGGAGAGGGAGAGAGAGACTGGGGGAGAGGGAGAGAGAGACTGGGGGAGAGGGAGGAGAGAGACTGGGAGAGGAGAGACTGGGGGAGAGGGAGAGAGAGACTGGGGGAGAGGGAGAGAGAGACTGGGGGAGAGGGAGGAGAGAGACTGGGAGAGAAGGAGAGACTGGGGGAGAGGGAGAGAGAGACTGGGGGAGAGGGAGAGAGAGACTGGGGGAGAGGGAGGAGAGAGACTTGGGGGAGAGGGAGAGAGAGACTGGGGGAGAGGGAGAGAGAGACTGGGGGAGAGGGAGAGAGAGACTGGGGGAGAGGGAGAGAGAGAGACTGGGGGAGAGGGAGAGAGAGACTGGGGGAGAGGGAGGAGAGAGACTTGGGGGAGAGGGAGAGAGAGACTGGGGGAGAGGGAGAGAGAGACTGGGGGAGAGGGAGAGAGAGACTGGGGGAGAGGGAGAGAGAGAGACTGGGGGAGAGGGAGGAGAGAGACTTGGGGGAGAGGGAGAGAGAGACTTGGGGGAGAGGGAGGAGAGAGACTTGGGGGAGAGGGAGAGAGAGACTTGGGGGAGAGGGAGGAGAGAGACTTGGGGGAGAGGGAGAGAGAGACTTGGGGGAGAGGGAGGAGAGAGACTGGGGGAGAGGGAGAGAGAGACTGGGGGAGAGGGAGAGAGAGACTGGGGGAGAGGGAGAGAGAGACTGGGGGAGAGGGAGAGAGAGACTGGGGGAGAGGGAGAGAGAGACTGGGGGAGAGGGAGAGAGAGAGACTGGGGGAGAGGGAGGAGAGAAACTTGGGGGAGAGGGAGAGAGAGACTTGGGGGAGAGGGAGGAGAGAGACTGGGGGAGAGGGAGAGAGAGACTGGGGGAGAGGGAGAGAGAGACTGGGGGGAGAGGGAGAGAGAGACTGGGGGAGAGGGAGAGAGAGACTGGGGGAGAGGGAGAGAGAGAGACTGGGGGAGAGGGAGAGAGAGACTGGGGGAGAGGGAGAGAGAGAGACTGGGGGAGAGGGAGAGAGAGACTGGGGGAGAGGGAGAGAGAGACTGGGGGAGAGGGAGAGAGACTAGGGGAGAGGGAGAGAGAGACTGGGGGGGGAGAGAATCTGGGGGGGGGGTTGGGGGGGGGGTAAGGTCATGCACTGACGGTGGTGTAAGGAGGGGCTTTGGCTGGGGAATGGCGTGCAGAGGAATAAGGGACTGCCCATTTAAAACTGAGATGAGGAGGAATTCTCTCAGAGGGTTGTAAATCTGTGGAATTCTCTGTCCCAGAGAGCTGTGGGGGCTGGGATATATTTAAGGTGGAGAGTCTGGCCACGCTGCCGTGAAACACCCCCACCAGCTGGACCATGCCTGTCCACCTGTCCTTCGTGGAAAAGTTTTTCACAAAAACCCCCTTTGATCACAAGGCCATAGAGCAGTGGTCAGCACGTAAGGTCCAGGACGCCCTACGAAAGGAGAGGGTGGACCCTGTCGGGTGGTTCCCTGAGCAGACTGTCGAACTCGTCGCCAGAGCTGTCACACAAGCACCAAGATGTAGCTTGGTTGGCGGTGAGGAGGGCCTTACCCGTCAGAGCGTTCATGCACAGCCGACGTCTCATCAACACGGCACGGTGCCCCCGTGGGGAGGATGAGACTGTCACCCACCTCCTTCAGGATTGCGCCTTCGCGAGGCAGGTCTGGAAAGAGATGCAGTGGTTGCTGTCGAGGTTCATCCCGAGCAGCTCCGTAACACAGGACTCTGTGCTCTACAGGACTGTTCCCAGGGACACACACCCGGACAGACATCACCTGCTGCTGGAGGGCCATCAACTCGGTCAAAGACGCTCTTTGGTCTTGCCGAAACTTGCTGGTCTTCCAGAGCAAGGAGATGTCCACGTCTGCGTGTTGCAGACTGGCGCAATCCAAGATCCAGGATTACGTGCTGAGGGACGCACTTAAAATTGGTGCAGTCGCCGCAAAGGCACGGTGGGGAAGGGCCACAGTTTAAAGCCCTTCCCCGCGGTAAACCCAGGGGCTGGAATCAGTACAAACCCCCCTCGGGCCGTACTTGTAACTTCTTTGTGTACATGGAGCACCATGATCTGTAAACACCTATGTAGTGCCATGTACAATGCAAGGTCTGTTTCGTAATGCACGTTGAAAAGAAAAATGTAAATGTACCGCCACCCATTCCGTGTACTGTATAGTGACACGTGTAATGTCATTTGTTGAATGTACCACAATGTATCCCGTATTGTACCGAATTGTACTGGAACTGAAAAACAAGGAAATGTCTCGAACGGAACTGCCGTCAGCATACAAATGTAGTGTATGGGATTGCTGACCGCAGCTAAATGTACTGAACAGCTTTTGAATGTACTTTACAAATTTTTATATGAATAAAGTATATTTTGAAATTTAAAAAAAAATTTAAGGTGGAGAGAGACAGATTTTTGAGCGATAAGGGAGTGAAGGGTTATGGGGAGCGGGCGGGGAAGTGGAGCTGAGTCCATGATCGGATCAGCCGTGATCGTATTGAATGGCGGAGCAGGCTCGAGGGGCCGTATGGCCGACTCCTGCTCCTGTTCCTGATGTTCTCACCTCCGACAGTGCAGCAGGAGTACTGGGCTCGAGACCCTGGAGTGGGAATTCGAGTGAGAGCAGGCGGCTGATCCACAGAGAGAGACACACAGGTAGATATAACAAGGTGCAAAAACGGGCCACTGGCTCGTACTCAAAACATAAAACTTTATTTCAGATCCCAACATAAAACACGAGGCCAGTGTATTACACGGCTCGGGACGAAGTGCACAGATCACAAGCCGGGTCCAGCGGTTGCTGCCTTGCTGATTACTTTCGACAGGCAAACCAGGCGCTGCCCCTTGACGCTGGACCGTCCCAACGCCCCCCCGCCCTCGGCCACTGCTCCATTCAGTACATGGAGAAGGATTTCTCCTCCCCCTTAGGGTTGGTAATCTTCTCCGCATTCTTAATGATAATGTCCAGCAGTTCGACCTTGAAAAGGAGAGAGAGAGAGAGAGAGAGAATGGATTCCAAGCAGATTGAGAGAAGGGGAACCGGTCAATCTCCCCCCAGCCCGTGTCCAACGCCGCATTGGACCCCAGGTCCCACAGGCCTGACGCCTCAGTTAGCGGCCACAAGGGGGCGGTAATGCGATTGGGGCTTGTCGACCGGGAGGGTCCTCGACCGGAAAGTTCGTCCGAGGCAGCAAACCGTCGGCGGCTGTCTGCTGACGGTCGCCCCGTCGGGGACGTCAGTCTGGCAGAGCCGATCACTGGGGGCTGCTCAGCTTCCCTCGGGAGGGTGACGGCCCGCGCAACGTTGACACGCGGGGCGCGGGGCGCGAGACACGCCGCTTGCGGCAACGGACACACGCGGGGCGCGGGGCGCGGGGCGCGAGACACGCCGCTTGCAGTAACGGACACACGCAAGAGCTCAGCTCCAGGGAAAGCCCGTTGGGAAAACCCTGTTCAACGGGCGCCTTTAAAATCCGGCTGTTCCCGGGATCGCAATCGGAGATTGGAGCACGCACAATGGGGCGGGGAAACGTGACGCTGACATGTTCATCAGCACCGCCCACGAGGCTGTGTGTCAGTAATTACCCTCCCCACAGGGTGTGTCAGTAATTACCCTCCCCACAGGGTGTGTGTCAGTAATTACCCTCCCCACAGGGGGTACGTCAGCAATTACCCTCCCCACAGGGTGTGTGTCAGTAATTACCCTCCCCACAGGGTGTGTCAGTAATTACCCTCCCCACAGGGTGTGTCAGTAATTACCCTCCCCACAGGGTGTACGTCAGTAATTACCCTCCCCACAGGGTGTGTGTCAGCAATTACCCTCCCCACAGGGTGTGTACGTCAGTAATTACCCTCCCCACAGGGTGTACGTCAGTAATTACCCTCCCCACAGGGTGTACGTCAGTAATTACCCTCCCCACAGGGTGTGTGTCAGTAATTACCCTCCCCACAGGGTGTGTGTCAGTAATTACCCTCCCCACAGGGGGTACGTCAGTAATTACCCTCCCCACAGGGTGTGTCAGTAATTACCCTCCCCACAGGGGGTACGTCAGTAATTACCCTCCCCACAGGGTGTGTCAGTAATTACCCTCCCCACAGGGGGTACGTCAGTAATTACCCTCCCCACAGGGTGTGTCAGTAATTACCCTCCCCACAGGGTGTGTGTCAGCAATTACCCTCCCCACAGGGTGTGTACGTCAGTAATTACCCTCCCCACAGGGTGTACGTCAGTAATTACCCTCCCCACAGGGTGTACGTCAGTAATTACCCTCCCCACAGGGTGTGTGTCAGTAATTACCCTCCCCACAGGCTGTGTGTCAGTAATTACCCTCCCCACAGGCTGTGTGTCAGTAATTACCCTCCCCACAGGGTGTACGTCAGTAATTACCCTCCCCACAGGGTGTGTGTCAGTAATTACCCTCCCCACAGGGTGTGTGTCAGTAATTACCCTCCCCACAGGCTGTGTGTCAGTAATTACCCTCCCCACAGGGTGTGTGTCAGTAATTACCCTCCCCACAGGGTGTGTCAGTAATTACCCTCCCCACAGGGTGTGTGTCAGTAATTACCCTCCCCACAGGGTGTGTGTCAGTAATTACCCTCCCCACAGGGTGTGTCAGTAATTACCCTCCCCACAGGCTGTGTGTCAGTAATTACCCTCCCCACAGGCTGTGTGTCAGTAATTACCCTCCCCACAGGGTGTGTGTCAGTAATTACCCTCCCCACAGGGTGTGTGTCAGTAATTACCCTCCCCACAGGGGGTACGTCAGTAATTACCCTCCCCACAGGGTGTGTCAGTAATTACCCTCCCCACAGGGTGTGTGTCAGTAATTACCCTCCCCACAGGCTGTGTGTCAGTAATTACCCTCCCCACAGGGTGTGTGTCAGTAATTACCCTCCCCACAGGGTGTGTCAGTAATTACCCTCCCCACAGGCTGTGTGTCAGTAATTACCCTCCCCACAGGGTGTGTGTCAGTAATTACCCTCCCCACAGGGGGTGTGTCAGTAATTACCCTCCCCACAGGCTGTGTGTCAGTAATTACCCTCCCCACAGGGTGTGTGTCAGTAATTACCCTCCCCACAGGGTGTGTGTCAGTAATTACCCTCCCCACAGGGGGTGTGTCAGTAATTACCCTCCCCACAGGCTGTGTGTCAGTAATTACCCTCCCCACAGGCTGTGTGCCAGTAATTACCCTCCCCACAGGGTACGTCAGTAATTACCCTCCCCACAGGGTGTGTGTGTCAGTAATTACCCTCCCCACAGGGTGTGTCAGTAATTACCCTCCCCACAGGGGGTACGTCAGTAATTACCCTCCCCACAGGGGGTGTGTCAGTAATTACCCTCCCCACAGGGTGTGTCAGTAATTACCCTCCCCACAGGGGGTACGTCAGTAATTACCCTCCCCACAGGGTGTGCCAGTAATTACCCTCCCCACAGGGTACGTCAGTAATTACCCTCCCCACAGGGTGTGTGTGTCAGTAATTACCCTCCCCACAGGGTGTGTCAGTAATTACCCTCCCCACAGGGGGTACGTCAGTAATTACCCTCCCCACAGGGTGTGTCAGTAATTACCCTCCCCACAGGGGGTACGTCAGTAATTACCCTCCCCACAGGGTGTGTGTCAGTAATTACCCTCCCCACAGGGTGTGTGTCAGTAATTACCCTCCCCACAGGGTGTGTGTCAGTAATTACCCTCCCCACAGGGTGTGTCAGTAATTACCCTCCCCACAGGGGGTACATCAGTAATTACCCTCCCCACAGGGTGTACGTCAGTAATTACCCTCCCCACAGGGTGTGTGTCAGTAATTACCCTCCCCACAGGGGGTACATCAGTAATTACCCTCCCCACAGGGTGTACGTCAGTAATTACCCTCCCCACAGGGTGTGTGTCAGTAATTACCCTCCCCACAGGGTGTGTGTCAGTAATTACCCTCCCCACAGGGGGTACGTCAGTAATTACCCTCCCCACAGGGTGTGTGTCAGTAATTACCCTCCCCACAGGGTGTGTGTCAGTAATTACCCTCCCCACAGGGGGTACGTCAGTAATTACCCTCCCCACAGGGGGTACGTCAGTAATTACCCTCCCCACAGGGTGTGTCAGTAATTACCCTCCCCACAGGGTGTGTCAGTAATTACCCTCCCCACAGGGGGTGTGTCAGTAATTACCCTCCCCACAGGGGGTGTACGTCAGTAATTACCCTCCCCACAGGGGGTGTGTCAGTAATTACCCTCCCCACAGGGGGTGTGTCAGTAATTACCCTCCCCACAGGGGGTGTACGTCAGTAATTACCCTCCCCACAGGGGGTGTACGTCAGTAATTACCCTCCCCACAGGGGGTGTGTCAGTAATTACCCTCCCCACAGGGGGTGTGTCAGTAATTACCCTCCCCACAGGGGGTGTACGTCAGTAATTACCCTCCCCACAGGGGGTGTACGTCAGTAATTACCCTCCCCACAGGGGGTGTGTCAGTAATTACCCTCCCCACAGGGGGTGTGTCAGTAATTACCCTCCCCACAGGGGGTGTGTCAGTAATTACCCTCCCCACAGGGGGTGTACGTCAGTAATTACCCTCCCCACAGGGTGTGTCAGTAATTACCCTCCCCACAGGGGGTGTGTGTCAGCAATTACCCTCCCCACAGGGGGTGTGTCAGTAATTACCCTCCCCACAGGGGGTGTACGTCAGTAATTACCCTCCCCACAGGGGGTGTACGTCAGTAATTACCCTCCCCACAGGGGGTGTACGTCAGTAATTACCCTCCCCACAGGGGGTGTGTGTCAGTAATTACCCTCCCCACAGGGGGTGTGTGTCAGTAATTACCCTCCCCACAGGGGGTGTGTCAGTAATTACCCTCCCCACAGGGGGTGTGTGTCAGTAATTACCCTCCCCACAGGGGGTGTGTCAGTAATTACCCTCCCCACAGGGGGTACGTCAGTAATTACCCTCCCCACAGGGTGTGTGTCAGTAATTACCCTCCCCACAGGGGGTGTGTCAGTAATTACCCTCCCCACAGGGTGTGTGTCAGTAATTACCCTCCCCACAGGGTGTGTGTCAGTAATTACCCTCCCCACAGGGTGTGTGTCAGTAATTACCCTCCCCACAGGCTGTGTGTCAGTAATTACCCTCCCCACAGGGGGTGTGTCAGTAATTACCCTCCCCACAGGGTGTGTGTCAGTAATTACCCTCCCCACAGGGGGTACGTCAGTAATTACCCTCCCCACAGGGGGTGTGTCAGTAATTACCCTCCCCACAGGGTGTGTCAGTAATTACCCTCCCCACAGGCGGTGTGTCAGTAATTACCCTCCCCACAGGGTGTGTCAGTAATTACCCTCCCCACAGGGTGTGTCAGTAATTACCCTCCCCACAGGGGGTGTGTCAGTAATTACCCTCCCCACAGGGTGTGTGTCAGTAATTACCCTCCCCACAGGGGGTACGTCAGTAATTACCCTCCCCACAGGGGGTACGTCAGTAATTACCCTCCCCACAGGGGGTGTGTCAGTAATTACCCTCCCCACAGGGGGTACGTCAGTAATTACCCTCCCCACAGGGTGTGTGTCAGTAATTACCCTCCCCACAGGGGGTACGTCAGTAATTACCCTCCCCACAGGGTGTGTCAGTAATTACCCTCCCCACAGGGTGTGTGTCAGTAATTACCCTCCCCACAGGGGGTACGTCAGTAATTACCCTCCCCACAGGCTGTGTGTCAGTAATTACCCTCCCCACAGGGTGTGTGTCAGTAATTACCCTCCCCACAGGGGGTGTGTCAGTAATTACCCTCCCCACAGGGGGTGTGTCAGTAATTACCCTCCCCACAGGGTGTGTGTCAGTAATTACCCTCCCCACAGGGTGTGTCAGTAATTACCCTCCCCACAGGGGGTGTGTCAGTAATTACCCTCCCCACAGGGGGTGTGTCAGTAATTACCCTCCCCACAGGGTGTGTGTCAGTAATTACCCTCCCCACAGGGGGTACGTCAGTAATTACCCTCCCCACAGGGTGTGTCAGTAATTACCCTCCCCACAGGGTGTGTGTGTCAGTAATTACCCTCCCCACAGGGGGTGTGTCAGTAATTACCCTCCCCACAGGGGGTGTACGTCAGTAATTACCCTCCCCACAGGGGGTGTGTCAGTAATTACCCTCCCCACAGGGGGTGTGTCAGTAATTACCCTCCCCACAGGGGGTGTACGTCAGTAATTACCCTCCCCACAGGGGGTGTGTCAGTAATTACCCTCCCCACAGGGGGTGTACGTCAGTAATTACCCTCCCCACAGGGTGTGTGTCAGTAATTACCCTCCCCACAGGGGGTGTGTCAGTAATTACCCTCCCCACAGGGGGTGTACGTCAGTAATTACCCTCCCCACAGGGGGTGTGTGTCAGTAATTACCCTCCCCACAGGGGGTGTGTCAGTAATTACCCTCCCCACAGGGGGTACGTCAGTAATTACCCTCCCCACAGGGGGTGTGTGTCAGTAATTACCCTCCCCACAGGGGGTGTGTCAGTAATTACCCTCCCCACAGGGGGTACGTCAGTAATTACCCTCCCCACAGGGGGTGTGTGTCAGTAATTACCCTCCCCACAGGGGGTACGTCAGTAATTACCCTCCCCACAGGGTGTGTGTCAGTAATTACCCTCCCCACAGGGGGTGTGTCAGTAATTACCCTCCCCACAGGGTGTGTGTCAGTAATTACCCTCCCCACAGGGTGTGTGTCAGTAATTACCCTCCCCACAGGGTGTGTGTCAGTAATTACCCTCCCCACAGGCTGTGTGTCAGTAATTACCCTCCCCACAGGGGGTGTGTCAGTAATTACCCTCCCCACAGTGTGTGTGTCAGTAATTACCCTCCCCACAGGGGGTACGTCAGTAATTACCCTCCCCACAGGGGGTGTGTCAGTAATTACCCTCCCCACAGGGTGTGTCAGTAATTACCCTCCCCACAGGCGGTGTGTCAGTAATTACCCTCCCCACAGGGTGTGTCAGTAATTACCCTCCCCACAGGGTGTGTCAGTAATTACCCTCCCCACAGGGGGTGTGTCAGTAATTACCCTCCCCACAGGGTGTGTGTCAGTAATTACCCTCCCCACAGGGGGTACGTCAGTAATTACCCTCCCCACAGGGGGTGTGTCAGTAATTACCCTCCCCACAGGCTGTGTGTCAGTAATTACCCTCCCCACAGGGGGTGTGTCAGTAATTACCCTCCCCACAGGGGGTACGTCAGTAATTACCCTCCCCACAGGGTGTACGTCAGTAATTACCCTCCCCACAGGGTGTGTGTGTCAGTAATTACCCTCCCCACAGGGGGTGTGTCAGTAATTACCCTCCCCACAGGGGGTGTGTGTCAGTAATTACCCTCCCCACAGGGTGTGTGTCAGTAATTACCCTCCCCACAGGGGGTGTGTCAGTAATTACCCTCCCCACAGGGGGTGTACGTCAGTAATTACCCTCCCCACAGGGGGTGTGTCAGTAATTACCCTCCCCACAGGGGGTGTGTGTCAGTAATTACCCTCCCCACAGGGGGTGTGTGTCAGTAATTACCCTCCCCACAGGCTGTGTGTCAGTAATTACCCTCCCCACAGGCTGTGTGTCAGTAATTACCCTCCCCACAGGCTGTGTGTCAGTAATTACCCTCCCCACAGGCTGTGTGTCAGTAATTATCCTCCCCACAGGGGGTGTGTGTCAGTAATTATCCTCCCCACAGGGTGTGTGTCAGTAACTACCCTCCCCACAGGGTGTGTGTCAGTAATTATCCTCCCCACAGGGTGTGTGTCAGTAATTACCCTCCCCACAGGGTGTGTGTGTCAGTAATTACCCTCCCCACAGGGGGTGTGTCAGTAATTACCCTCCCCACAGGGTGTGTGTCAGTAATTACCCTCCCCACAGGGTGTGTGTCAGTAATTACCCTCCCCACAGGGTGTGTCAGTAATTACCCTCCCCACAGGGGGTACGTCAGTAATTACCCTCCCCACAGGGGGTGTGTCAGTAATTACCCTCCCCACAGGGTGTGTGTCAGTAATTACCCTCCCCACAGGGGGTGTGTCAGTAATTACCCTCCCCACAGGGGGTGTGTCAGTAATTACCCTCCCCACAGGGTGTGTGTCAGTAATTACCCTCCCCACAGGGGGTACGTCAGTAATTACCCTCCCCACAGGGGGTGTGTCAGTAATTACCCTCCCCACAGGGTGTGTGTCAGTAATTACCCTCCCCACAGGGTGTGTGTGTCAGTAATTACCCTCCCCACAGGGGGTGTGTCAGTAATTACCCTCCCCACAGGCTGTGTGTCAGTAATTACCCTCCCCACAGGGCGTGTGTCAGTAATTACCCTCCCCACAGGGTACGTCAGTAATTACCCTCCCCACAGGGGGTACGTCAGTAATTACCCTCCCCACAGGGTGTGTGTCAGTAATTACCCTCCCCACAGGGTGTGTCAGTAATTACCCTCCCCACAGGGGGTACGTCAGTAATTACCCTCCCCACAGGGTGTGTGTCAGTAATTACCCTCCCCACAGGGGGTGTGTCAGTAATTACCCTCCCCACAGGCTGTGTGTCAGTAATTACCCTCCCCACAGGGGGTACGTCAGTAATTACCCTCCCCACAGGGTGTGTGTCAGTAATTACCCTCCCCACAGGGTGTACGTCAGTAATTACCCTCCCCACAGGGGGTGTGTCAGTAATTACCCTCCCCACAGGCGGTGTGTCAGTAATTACCCTCCCCACAGGGGGTGTGTCAGTAATTACCCTCCCCACAGGGTGTACGTCAGTAATTACCCTCCCCACAGGGTGTGTGTCAGTAATTACCCTCCCCACAGGGTGTGTGTCAGTAATTACCCTCCCCACAGGGTGTACGTCAGTAATTACCCTCCCCACAGGGGGTGTGTCAGTAATTACCCTCCCCACAGGGGGTGTGTCAGTAATTACCCTCCCCACAGGGTGTGTGTCAGTAATTACCCTCCCCACAGGGTGTGTGTCAGTAATTACCCTCCCCACAGGGGGTACGTCAGTAATTACCCTCCCTACAGGGTGTGTGTGTCAGTAATTACCCTCCCCACAGGGTGTGTGTCAGTAATTACCCTCCCCACAGGGTGTGTGTCAGTAATTACCCTCCCCACAGGGGGTACGTCAGTAATTACCCTCCCTACAGGGTGTGTGTGTCAGTAATTACCCTCCCCACAGGGTGTGTGTCAGTAATTACCCTCCCCACAGGGTGTGTGTCAGTAATTACCCTCCCCACAGGGGGTACGTCAGTAATTACCCTCCCTACAGGGTGTGTGTGTCAGTAATTACCCTCCCCACAGGGTGTGTGTCAGTAATTACCCTCCCCACAGGGGGTACGTCAGTAATTACCCTCCCCACAGGGTGTGTGTGTCAGTAATTACCCTCCCCACAGGGTGTGTGTCAGTAATTACCCTCCCCACAGGCGGTGTGTCAGTAATTACCCTCCCCACAGGGGGTGTGTCAGTAATTACCCTCCCCACAGGGTGTGTGTGTCAGTAATTACCCTCCCCACAGGCGGTGTGTCAGTAATTACCCTCCTCACAGGCGGTGTGTCAGTAATTACCCTCCCCACAGGGTGTGTGTCAGTAATTGTGCCCCCTCCCTTGCCCGCCCCCATTCTCCGTACTTACGTAGAAGCCCCTGATGTCCATGATCATCGTCCTGATGTCCATGTAAGCGGCCTCGTCCTTCTCATGGACCAGCTGGCGGTAATCCATCTGAAACGGGCAACCGGCAAAACCGTCAGTGGCCCAGCAATCAGGCAGCGGGAGGGTAGGGGGAGTTATCCTGCCGGGCTCACACCGGGTCGCCCCGAGAGCGGGCGGGGCACCGGACTGTGAGAGGGCACTGATCACCAGCGCAGGTCCGACTGAACAAAACTCACAATCTATCATGCAGGCACAGAGTTCAGCCCACCTGTTTAGGCTGAAGTCTGGGCCCACCCAGTCCAGACCCGAGATCTGGGCCCACCCAGTCCAAGCTCGAGGTCTGGGCCGACCCAGTCCAAGCTCGAGGTCTGGGCCCACCCAGTCCAAGCTCGAGGTCTGGGCCCACCCAGTCCAAGCTCGAGGTCTGGGCCCACCCAGTCTAGGCCCGAGGTCTGGGCCCACCCAGTCTAGGCCCGAGGATTGGCCCCACCCAGTCCAAGCTCGAGGTCTGGGCCGACCCAGTCCAAGCTCGAGGTCTGGGCCCACCCAGTCCAAGCTCGAGGTCTGGGCCCACCCAGTCCAAGCTCGAGGTCTGGGCCGACCCAGTCCAAGCTCGAGGTCTGGGCCCACCCAGTCCAAGCTCGAGGTCTGGGCCCACCCAGTCCATCTCGAGGTCTGGGCCCACCCAGTCTAGGCCCGAGGTCTGGGCCCACCCAGCCTAGGCCCGAGGATTGGCCCCACCCAGTCTAGGCCCGAGGTCTGGGCCCACCCAGTCTAGGCCCGAGGTCTGGGCCCACCCAGTCTAGGCCCGAGGATTGGCCCCACCCAGTCTAGGCCCGAGGTCTGGGCCCACCCAGTCTAGGCCCGAGGATTGGCCCCACCCAGTCTAGGCCCGAGGATTGGCCCCACCCAGTCTAGGCCCGAGGATTGGGCCCACCCAGCCTAGGCCTGAGGTCTGGGCCCACCCAGCCTAGGCCTGAGGTCTGGGCCCACCCAGCCTAGGCCTGAGGTCTGGGCCCACCCAGTCTAGGCCCGAGGTCTGGCCCCACCCAGTCTAGGTACGAGGATTGGGCCCACCCAGTCTAGGCCCGAGGATTGGCCCCACCCAGTCTAGGCCCGAGGATTGGCCCCACCCAGTCTAGGTACGAGGATTGGGCCCACCCAGTCTAGGCCCGAGGATTGGGTCCACCCAGTCTAGGCCCGAGGATTGGGTCCACCCGATCTAGGCCCGAGGATTGGGCCTAACCCCACAGGCCCGAGGATTGGCCCCACCCAGTCTAGGCCCGAGGATTGGCCCCACCCAGTCTAGGCCCGAGGATTGGGTCCACCCGATCTAGGCCCGAGGATTGAGCCTAACCCCACAGGCCCGAGGTCTGGGCCCACCCAGCCTAGGCCTGAGGTCTGGGCCCACCCAGTCTAGGCCCGAGGATTGGCCCCACCCAGTCTAGGCCCGAGGATTGGGTCCACCCGGTCTAGGCCCGAGGATTGGGCCTAACCCCACAGGCCCGAGCTCCGTTGAAGTTGGCGGGTTACTCACCACGTGCGTGTCCTTCGAAGCTTTGCCTACTGCGTCTCCTCGTTCAGTGAAGTACCTACGGAGGCGAGAGGGGGCGAAAAGTCAGCGAGGACCGTGTGTGCGCAGGATATCCTGTGCGTGTATGTAGTAGAACACAGAGACAGGCCCTTCGGCCTACCAGCCCGTGTTGGTGTCTGTCCTCCACGCGAGCCAAACGGAGCTGGCCCGTTCCCAAATCCCTTCAACAATGTTAGTGGAAAACTTTGAATCAAGTGGCCCGTTTTGGCACTGGAACCCACAAATTAACAATTTAAAACTGTGTTGAAAACCTTTAATCAGGTTAGAGTTTGGTTGCCGGGGGTAACGATGCACTCCAGTCCCTCCGGCGCCCACCTCTCGCGGAAGGCCGCGAGCGTACCGGTGGACACCGCGTGCTCCATCTCCAGGGACACCCCGACCCGGATGTAACCGCGGAAGAGAGGCAGGCAGTCAGGCTGAACGACCCCCTCGACCGCCCGCTGCCTGGACCGGCTGATGGCCCGCCTTGGCCGTGCCCAGGAGCAGGCCCCACGAGGAGGCCCTCGGACCTGCCCGCTCCCCTCCGCACAGGGTGCCCAAAGATCGGGGCCAAATCCCCTTTTCCCTCCAACTACCAAACCCATTCTTTAATGACGACCTGGGTCTCGGCCTCAACCACTCTCTCTGGGTGGTGTGTTCCACAGCCTCACAACCCTCGAGTACAGAAAGCTTTCTCCCGCTCTCCCTCTCTCCCCGAAATATATCCAGGGCCCCTCATTCTTGACCCTCACGGGTCGAAATTCCCTTCCGAACATCGCCCGTTAGTCCTGGTGCCAGGCGGCTAACCGGCAACAAAGGCCCACCGTTGGGTGTTGCCAGGTGATGAACGGGCAACAAAGGCCCACCATTGGGTGTTGCCAGGTGATGAACGGGCAACAAAGGCCCACCATTGGGTGTTGCCAGGTGATGAACGGGCAACAAAGGCCCACCATTGGGTGTTGCCAGGTGATGAACGGGCAACAAAGGCCCACCGTTGGGTGTTGCCAGGCGATGAACGGGCAACAAAGGCCCACCGTTGGGTGTTGCCAGGTGATGAACGGGCAACAAAGGCCCACCATTGGGTGTTGCCAGGTGATGAACGGGCAACAAAGGCCCACCATTGGGTGTTGCCAGGCAACAAAGGCAAGTGATGCGGGAGAAATTCGGTCGGCTCTTCTGTCGAGGTGCCAAGAGATACCGCTGCACCGCCGAATGCCACCCGCGGGGTGATGTCACCCAGCGTACAGCGCCCCTCCCCCCTCCCCCCCCCCGTGGCGCCGCTCCCACGATATGTGGTTTGTACGGAGGCCGAGGCTTTTCATCCGTTGTAACAGCGAGGGAGTTTGCGCGAGTGGGTCGGAGAAGTTTGAGGGGGGTTTTTTTTTTTTCTCTTTCTTTCCCTTCCCTTCCCGTTTTTCCCAGCTAGCCTGTCGGCAGCCTCTCGCTGCCGGATTCAGTCGGCCTCCTGAGCTCCCGCCCGAGGGCGAGAGAGTGCAACGCCACCTTTTTAAGCGCTGCTCTCTCATCTTTGGGCGTCACAACCGAATGTGTCAGCTGGAGCCTGCACCGGAGCGCCCGGCGGTAACACTCGGGCCGTGACATCGCCTCAGAAACAGCGGTGCCCACTTTCAACCCCTGAAACTCCGACTCACAGGCAGTCTCGGCCTGCGCTATCCCGATTCACCCCTCAATCCTCCTCCCATTCAGTGAAAACAGCCTCAGGCCGAGAAATTGTGCATGAAACACAAAAGGTTAGTCTGCAGGTACAGCAAGTGATCAGGAAGGTCGATGGAATGTTGGCCTTTATTGCAAGGGGGGGATGGAGTATAAAAGCAGAGAAGTCCTGCTACAACTGTACAGGGTATTGGTGAGGCCACACCTGGAGTACTGCGTGCAGTTTTGGTCTCTGTATTTAAGGAAGGATATACTTGCTGTGGAGGCTGTTCAGAGAAGGTTCACTCGGTTGATTCCGGAGACGAGGGGGTTGTCTTATGAAGAAAGGTTGAGGAGGTTGGGCCTCTACTCATTGGAGTTCAGAAGAATGAGAGGTGATCTTATCGAAACGTATCAGATTATGAGGGAGCTCGACAAGGTGGATGCAGAGAGGATGTTTCCACTGATGGGGGAGACTGGAACTAGGGGGCATGGTCTTAGAATGGCCCATTTAAAACTGAGATGAGGAGGAATTTCTTCTCTCAGAGGGTTGTAAATCTGTGGAATTCTCTGCCCCAGAGAGCTGTGGAGGCTGGGACATTGAATATATTTAAGGTGGAGATAGACAGATGTTTGAGCGATAAGGGAGTGAAGGGTTATGGGGAGCGGGCGGGGAAGTGGAGCTGAGTCCATGATCAGATCAGCCCTGATCTTATTGAATGGCGGAGCAGGCTCGAGGGGCCGAATGGCCGGCTCCCGCTCCAGTTTCTGATGTTGTTAATTGGTTTCGGCCGGTGGTATCAGATTGCCCGCCCGTTTGAAGCCAATCGCCCGCGACGAAATTCTGGGCCCCTGCCTTTCTCTGAATCCCAACCTCCGCAGACCAGGTGGTATCCCAGCAAATCTGCGCTGTACCCCTCTCCATTGCCTCAACATCCTTCCGACAGTGTGGAGTCTAGACTTGAATGTAGAGGGTATGATGAAGAAGTTTGCAGATGATACTAAAATCGGGCGTGTGATTGATAATGAAGAAGAAAGCTGTGGACTGCAGGAAGATATCAATATATCAGGTGGGCAGAGATGTGGCAAATGGAGTTTAATCCGGAGAAGTGTGAGGTAATGCATTTGGGGAGGGGCTAACAAGGCGAGGGAATACACATTAAATGTTCGGACACTGAGAGGTGTCGAGGAACACAGGGACCTGGGAGTGCAGGTCCACAGTTCCCTGAAGGTAGCAGGCCAGGTGGATCAGGTGGTTAAGAAGGCAGACGGAATACTTGCCTTTATTAGCCGAGGTATAGAATACAAGAGCAGGGAGGTTATGCTTGAACTGTATAAAACACTAGTCAGGCCACAGCTGGAGTACTGCGTGCACAGTTCTGGTCACCACATTACAGGAAGGATGTGATCGCACTGGAGAGGGTACAGAGGAGATTTACCAGGATGTTGCACTGGAGAGGGTACAGAGGAGATTTACCAGGATGTTGCACTGGAGAGGGTACAGAGGAGATTTACCAGGATGTTGCTTGGACTGGAGAATTTTAGCGATGAGGAAAGATTGGATAGGCTGGGGTTGTTTTCTTTGGAACAGAGGAGACTGAGGGGAGACCTGATTGAGGTGTATAAAATGATGAAGGGGCCTGGATAGAGTGGATAGGACGGACCTGTTTCCCTTAGCAGAGAGGTCAACAACCAGGGGGCATAGATTTAAAGTAATTGGGGGGAGGTTTAGAGGGGATTTAATGGGAAATGTCTTCACCCAGAGGGTGGTGGGGGTCTGGGGCGGAACTCACGGCCTGAAAGGGTGGTAGAGGCAGAAACCCTCCCCACATTTAAAAAGTACCTGGATGTGCCCCTGAAGTGCTGTAACCTACAGGGCTACGGACCCAGAGCGGGAAAGTGGGATTAGGCCGGGTAGCTCTTGGTCGGCCGGTGTGGACACGATGGGCCGAATGGCCTCCCTCCGTGCGGTAAATGTCTGTGGTTCTATGATTTAAAGGGCCTCCTGGGAGCAGTTCACCCATCCCGTCTCCGTTAAAACTGGAAATGTGCGGGTTGGGGTCGGGATTCAGATTTCTGCCACTTTTCAACCTCCCACCTGACTCCAAGCCGCTTATTTTGGGGGGTTAAAGTACCACCCCTTATACAGTTTGACAGAGGGAGATGGAGGGGGGCCATCTATCCATCCCCCCTCCCCCCCCGCCGTGTGTGGGAAACACGCTGTGTACACGTGTAACTGTGTGTACATGCATGTGTGGGGAGCACCCTGTGCATACATGTCTGACCATGTGCACACGTGTGTGTGTGTGTGGGGAACGCACTGTATACATGTGACCGTGTGCACATGTATGTGTGCACGGGAGCACTGTGTCCCCGTGTGACCACATGTACACGCATGTGTGTGGGGAACATGCTGTATACACGTGGCTTGACAGAGCGAGGTCTTGGTCCAGGGGCAAGGGTTAACCAGGACGCCTGGAGACCAGCTCTGCTGCATGGACCTAGTGCGCCCACATATCGCACAGTGTGGGCTGGGCCCGTGCTGCCCCTGGGCCCCTCGCCTCTCCTGGGCCCCCAAACTCATGGTAAGGGACTTCAAAGGAGCATATACCACTTCAGGGTACAGCGCGTGTTGGAGAGGGCGACCGGATTGGACGTCACCAAGGTCCAGGTCGCTGATTGGAGCGTGGGCAGACAGCAGAGCGGCGAGGTCGGGGCGAAGGAACATCAGGAACAGGAGCAGGAGTCGGCCATTCGGCCCCTCGAGCCTGCTCCGCCATTCAATAAGATCATGGCTGATCCGATCATGGACTCAGCTCCACTTCCCCGCCCGCTCCCCATAACCCCTTACCCCTTATCTTTTAAGAATCTGTCTATCTCCACCTTAAATATATTCAATGACCCAGCCTCCACAGCTCTCTGGGGCAGAGAATTCCACAGATTTACAACCCTCTGAGAGAAGAAATTCCTCCTCATCTCAGTTTTAAATGGGCGGCCCCTTATTCTGAGACTAGGTCCCCTAGTTCTAGTCTCCCCCATCAGTGGAAACATCCTCTCTGCATCCACCCTGTCAAGCCCCCTCAGAATCTTATACGTTTCGATAAGATCACTTCTCATTCTTCTGAATTCCAATGAGTAGAGGCCCAACCTCCTCAACCTTTCCTCATAAGTCAACCCTCTCATCCCCGGAATCAACCGAGTGAACCTTCTCTGAACTGCCTCCAAAGCAAGTATATCCTTTCGTAAATACGGACACCAACACTGCACGCAGTACTCCAGGTGTGGCCTCACCAATACCCTGTATAACTGTAGCAGGATTTCCCTGCTTTTATACTCCATCCCCTTTGCAATAAAGGCCAAGATACCATTGGCCTTCCTGATCACTTGCTGTACCTGCATACTATCCTTTTGTGTTTCATGCACAAGTAACCCCCAGGTCCCGCTGTACTGCGGCACTTTGCAATCTTTCTCCATTTAAATAATAATTTGCTCTTTGATTTTTTTCTGCCAAAGTGCATGACCTCACACTTTCCAACATTATACTCCATCTGACAAATTATTGCCCACTCACTTTCCCTGTCTATGTCCTCCTCACACATTGCTTTTCCTCCCATCTTTGTACCATCAGCAAACTTGGCTACGTTCCACTCAGTCCCCTCTTCCAAGTCGTTAATATAGATTGTAAATAGTTGAGGACCCAGCACTGATCCCTGCGGCACCCCACTGGCTACTGATTGCCGACCAGAGAATGAACCATTTATCCCGACTCTCTGTTTTCTGTTAGTTAGCCAATCCTCTATCCATGCTAATATATTACCCCCAACCCCGTGAACTTTTATCTTGTGCAATAACCTTTTATGTGGCACCTTGTCAAATGCCTTCTGGAAATCCAAATACACCACATCCACTGGTTCCCCTTTATCCACCCTGTTCGTTACTTCCTCAAAGAATTCCAGCAAATTTGTCAAACCTGACTTCCCCTTTATAAATCCATGCTGACTCTGCCTGACTGAATTCTGCTTTTCCAAATGTCCTGCTATTGCTTCTTTAATAATGGACTCCAACATTTTCCCAACCACAGATGTTGGGCTAACTGGTCTATAGTTTCCTGCTTTTTGTCTGCCTCCTTTTTTAAATAGGGGCGTTACATTTGCAGTTTTCCAATCTGCTGGGACCTCCCCAGAATCCAGGGAATTTTGGTAAATTACAACCAATGTATCCACTATCCCAGCCGCTATTTCTCTTAAGACCCTAGGATGCAAGCCATCAGGTCCAGGGGTTTTATCCCCCTTTAGTCCCATTATCTTACTGAGTACCACCTCCTTAGTGATTGTGATTGTGTTAAGTTCCTCCCCCCGTATAGCCCCTTGACTATCCACTGTCGGAGTATTGTTAGTATAGAAGGAGTGGCGAGAGATTGTGGAGCGATGTGATCGGGGCCCAGGAGAGGCGTGAGTTTGGGGCCCAGGAAAAGCGGGAGCATGTGTGCACATGTATGTACATGTGTGTGTGTGGGGGGAGCACATTGTGCGTACACGTATGATCGTGTGCACATGAATGGGTGCAGGAGCTCCCTGTGCAAGTGCAGTGGCTGGTGTATTCCCGATTCTCGGGGGTCGTACTTGGTGATGTTGGTCTGGAACCCCTCCACTTTGGTCTTCACCGCTGCGATCCGCTCCAGAATCTTTTCCTGAGGGAAACACAAATTTGGCGCACGTCACTCTCCGGAATCAATCCCGCCTCTCCTTCCATTCCCCGCCCCCCCACACACACACACACACACACACACACACACGTCTCCCTCCACGGCCATTCCAGCAAGGAGCGACAAACAGACCCCCTCCCCAATTCCCCAGCACCTCTCCCCGCAGAGCGACACACGGGCACGATAATCGCTCCTCCACCCACACAGGCCTCGCCTTTCACCCACCCACTCCTGCTCCCTCCTGGCCGGCCTCCCATGTTCTTCCCTCTAAAAACTAGAGGTGATCCAAAACTCGGCTGTTCCGTGTCCTAACTCGCACCGAGTCCCGCTCACCCATCACCCCCTGTGCTCACTGCCCCGTGTCCTAACTAGCACCGAGTCCCGCTCACCCATCACCCCCTGTGCTCACTGCCCCGTGTCCTAACTCACACCCAGTCCCACTCACCCATCACCCACTGTGCTCACTGCCCCGTGTCCTAACTCACACCCAGTCCCGCTCACCCATCACCCCCTGTGCTCACTGCCCCGTGTCCTAACTCACACCCAGTCCCACTCACCCATCACCCCCTGTGCTCACTGCCCCGTGTCCTAACTTGCACCAAGTCCCACTCACCCATCACCCCCTGTGCTCACTGCCCCGTGTCCTAACTCACACCCAGTCCCACTCACCCATCACCCCCTGTGCTCCCTGCCCCGTGTCCTAACTCACACCGAGTCCCGCTCACCCATCACCCCCTGTGCTCACTGCCCCGTGTCCTAACTCACACCCAGTCCCACTCACCCATCACCCCCTGTGCTCGCTGCCCCCGTGTCCTAACTCGCACCGAGTCCCACTCACCCATCACCCCCTGTGCTCACTGCCCCGTGTCCTAACTTGCACCAAGTCCCACTCACCCATCACCCCCTGTGCTCACTGCCCCGTGTCCTAACTCACACCCAGTCCCACTCACCCATCACCCCCTGTGCTCCCTGCCCCGTGTCCTAACTCACACCGAGTCCCGCTCACCCATCACCCCCTGTGCTCGCTGCCCCGTGTCCTAACTCGCACCGAGTCCCACTCACCCATCACCCCCTGTGCTCACTGCCCCGTGTCCTAACTCACACCAAGTCCCACTCACCCATCACCCCCTGTGCTCACTGCCCCGTGTCCTAACTCGCACAGAGTCCCGCTCACCCATCACCCCCTGTGCTCACTGCCCCATGTCCTAACTCGCACCGAGTCCCGCTCACCCATCACCCCCTGTGCTCGCTGACCCCGTGTCCTAACTCGCACCAAGTCCCGCTCACCCATCACCCCCTGTGCTCACTGCCCCATGTCCTAACTCGAACCGAGTCCCACTCACCCATCACCCCTTTGCTCACTGCCCCGTGTCCGAACTCACACCCAGTCCCGCTCACCCATCACCCCCTGTGCTCACTGCCCCGTGTCCTAACTCGCACCCAGTCCCACTCACCCATCACCCCCTGTGCTCACTGCCCCGTGTCCTAACTCCCACCCAGTCCCGCTCACCCATCACCCCCTGTGCTCACTGCCCTGTGTCCTAACTCGCACCCAGTCCCGCTCACCCATCACCCACCTGTGCTCACTGACCCGTGTCCTAACTCACACCCAGTCCCGCTCACCCATCACCCCCTGCGCTCACTGACCTACATTGGCTCCCCGTTAAACAACGCCTTCAAATTCTCATCCGTGTTTACAAATCCCTCCATGGCCCTCGCCCCCTCCCTATCTCTGTAATCTCCTCCAGCCCCACAACCCCCCGAGATGTCTGCACTCCTCTAATTCTGCCCCCCTGAGCATCCCTGATTATAATCGCTCCACCATCGGTGGCCGTGCCTTCTGTTGCCTGGGCCCCAATCTCTGGAACTCCCTCCCTAAACCTCTCCGCCTCTCTTTCCTCCTTCAAGACGCTCCTTAAAACCTCCCTCTTTGACCAACCTGCCCTAATATCTCCTTGTGTGGCTTGGTGTCAAACTTTGTTTGATAATCGCTCCTGTGAAGCACCCTGGGACGCTGTACAAATTGGACATTTGCACGCTGTTTGATAAAGGGCTGGGGGCCGGGGGGTGGGGAAGGAGTGACTTCCAGTCCCAACTCAGCTAACCCGAGAGTCGCACATACACACAAGGAGGGATAGACTTACATTGGAGGCAGTTCAGAGAAGGTTCACTCGGTTGATTCCGGGGATGAGGGGGTTGACTTATGAGGAAAGGTTGAGGAGGTTGGGCCTCTACTCATTGGAGTTCAGAGAATGAGAGGTGATCTTATCGAAACGTATCAGATTATGAGGGGGCTAGACAAGGTGGATGCAGAGAGGATGTTTCCACTGATGGGGGAGACTAGAACTAGGGGGCATAGTCTCAGAATAAGGGGCCGCCCATTTAAAACTGAGATGAGGAGGAATTTCTTCTCTCAGAGGGTTGTAAATCTGTGGAATTCTCTGCCCCAGAGAGCTGTGGAGGCTGGGTCATTGAATATATTTAAGGTGGAGATAGACAGATGTTTGAGCGATAAGGGAGTGAAGGGTTATGGGGAGCGGGCGGGGAAGTGGAGCTGAGTCCATGATCAGATCAGCCATGGTCTTATTGAATGGCGGAGCAGGCTCGAGGACCCATCCAATCAGATAGTGATCAGGAGCAGGGCCTTGCCTGCTTTTGTTTTCTCACTGGGAGAGGGTACTGAGGCCAATAATAGCACCCCCTACCCCTCGCCCTAACTGCACCCAGTTCTGGGTGAGATTATTTTCGAAATGGCAAGAAGCCAGGAACAGTGGGGGAGCAACAACAACAACCTGTATTTATATAGCGCCTGTAACATAGTGAAACGTTCCCCGGTGCTTCACAGGAGTGTAATGAGATAAAGATTTGACATCAAGCCACACAAGAAGAAATGAGGGCAGGTTGGTCAGAGGTAGGTTTTAAGGAGCGTCTTGAAGGAGGATGGAGAGGTAGAGAGGCGGAGAGGTTTAGGGAGGGAGTTCCAGAGCTTGGGGCCCAGGCAACAGAAGGCACGGCCACCGATGGTGGAGCGATTATAATCAGGGATGGTCAGGAGGGCAGAATTAGAGGAGCGCAGACATCTCGGGGGGGTTGTGGGGCTGGAGGAGATTACAGAGATAGGGAGGGGGCGAGGGCCATGGAGGGATTTGCAAACAAGGATGAGAATTTTGAAATCGAGGCGTTGTTTAACCGCGAGCCAATGTAGGTCAGCGAGCACAGGGGGTGACGGGTGAGCGGGACTCGGTGCGAGTTAGGCCACGGGGGCAGTGAGCACAGAGGGTGATGGGTGAGCGGGACTGGGTGCGAGTTAGGACACGGAGCAGTGAGCACAGAGGGTGATGGGTGAGCGGGACTGGGTGCGAGTTAGGACACGGGGCAGCGAGCACAGGGGGTGATGGGTGAGCGGGACTGGGTACAAGTTAGGCCACGGGGCAGTGAGCACAGGGGGTGATGGGTGAGTGGGACTCGGTGTGAGTTAGGACACGGGACAGTGAGCACAGGGGGTGATGGGTGAGCGGGACTGGGTACGAGTTAGGACACGGGGCAGTGAGCACAGGGGGTGATGGATGAGTGGGACTCGGTGCGAGTTAGGACACGGGCAGTGAGCACAGGGGGTGATGGATGAGTGGGACTGGGTGTGAGTTAGGACACAGGGTCAGTGAGCACAGGGGGTGATGGATGAGCGGGACTCAGTGTGAGTTAGGACACGGGGCAGTGAGCACAGGGGGAGATGGGTGAGTGGGACTGGGTGTGAGTTAGGACACGGGGCAGTGAGCACAGGGGGTGATGGATGAGCGGGACTCAGTGTGAGTTAGGACACGGGACAGTGAGCACAGGGGGTGATGGGTGAGTGGGACTTGGTGCGAGTTAGGACACGGGGGCAGTGAGCACAGGGGGTGATGGGTGAGTGGGACTCGGTGCGAGTTAGGACACGGGGCACAGGGGGTGATGGGTGAGTGGGACTGGGTGCGAGTTAGGACACGGGGCAGTGAGCACAGGGGGTGATGGGTGAGCGGGACTGGGTGTGAGTTAGGACACGGGGCAGCGAGGACACGGGGCAGCGAGCACAGGGGGTGATGGGTGAGCGGGACTGGGTGTGAGTTAGGACACGGGGCAGTGAGCACAGGGGGTGATGGGTGAGCGGGACTTGGTGCGAGTTAGGACACGGGGCAGTGAGCACAGGGGGTGATGGGTGAGTGGGACTCGGTGCGAGTTAGGACACGGGGCAGTGAGCACAGGGGGTGATGGGTGAGCGGGACTCGGTGCGAGTTAGGACACGGGGCAGTGAGCACAGGGGGTGATGGGTGAGCGGGACTGGGTGCGAGTTAGGACACAGGACAGTGAGCACAGGGGGTGATGGGTGAGCGGGACTCGGTGCGAGTTAGGACACGGGGCAGTGAGCACAGGGGGCGATGGGTGAGCGGGACTGGGTGCGAGTTAGGACACGGGACAGTGAGCACAGGGGGTGATGGGTGAGCGGGACTCGATGCGAGTTAGGACACGGGGCAGTGAGCACAGGGGGCGATGGGTGAGTGGGACTGGGTGCGAGTTAGGACACGGGGCAGTGAGCACAGGGGGTGATGGGTGAGTGGGACTGGGTGTGAGTTAGGACACGGGGCAGTGAGCACAGGGGGTGATGGGTGAGCGGGACTGGGTGTGTGTTAGGACACAGGGCAGTGAGCACAGGGGGTGATGGGTGAGTGGGACTCGATGCGAGTTAGGACACAGGGCAGTGAGCACAGGGGGTGATGGGTGAGTGGGACTCGGTGCGAGTTAGGACACGGGGCAGTGAGCACAGGGGGTGATGGGTGAGCGGGACTTGGTGTGTGTTAGGACACGGGGCAGCTGAGTATTGGATCACCTCTAGTTTACGTGGGGTAGAATGTGGGAGGCCAGCCAGGAGTGTGTTGGGATAGTCACGTCTGGAGGTAACAAAGGCACGGGCGAGGGCTTCAGCAGCGGATGAGCTGAGATACTAAATCCGGCCGGCGATCCGCGATTATCCCGATCCCAATTACAAGGTCAGTCACACGAACGATTGATAGTATCTCAGGGGTGGGCGATTCCCTCACTCGATGGGGGTGGGTCACTTTCTCTGAGGAAGGGGTTACGGGCTGTTTTCCCCACCCTTGTGCATCAATCACCGCACTCTCCACCACCCCCCCACCACCCCGATCCCCGACAACCCCCACCTCAGCACTTTCCCCTTCCCCGGCTGCTCACCTGTATGGCCACTCCGAAATCATTTCCGTCTTCGATCTTGGGCACCATGTGCTGGATCCAGGTGGTCAGCTGAGAAAATGGGAATTGCGACAAGAAGTGAGATGAGAGAAAGTGACTACGGGAGGGGAGCGGGCAGGTCCGAGGGCCTCCTCGTGGGGCCTGCTCCTGGGCACGGCCAAGGGGGCCATCATTAATTCGATCGGGAAGGTTCCCTTTATTGTTGAGAGGTTCATTTGTGTTTTTTTTGTGCACGTACAACAGGGGGCACTCGATTTAAAGTTACTGTAAAATACTTGTGTGGCTGTTGCATTGTGAGTAGCTTAGCCAGTCACGTGATGTCCACAAGACTCAATAAAACCCCAGCCAGTTGGGCTCGGGGGATCAACAATGGGGCAGGTGGTTGTGAGCCCGGTGGATGAACTGGTCATGTGTTGTGCAATTGTTAAACCTTTTGTTAATAAACCAACTAGTTCTTAATAGCAATGTGTTGCAACGAATTTTCAGCAAAGAACCCATGAAGCAAATACATTAAAACTGTGACACTGGGTAATGTAGAGGGAGCTCTGTATTGTACCTACCCCGGGAGCTCAGTGTAACACTGGGTAATGTAGAGGGAGCTCTGTATTGTACCTACCCCGGGAGCACTCAGTGTAACACTGGGTAATGTAGAGGGAGCTCTGTATTGTACCTACCCCGGGAGCACTCAGTGTAACACTGGGTAATGTAGAGGGAGCTCTGTATTGTACCTACCCTGGGAGCTCAGTGTAACACTGGGTAATGTAGAGGGAGCTCTGTATTGTACCTACCCCGGGAGCACTCAGTGTAACACTGGGTAATGTAGAGGGAGCTCTGTATTGTACCTACCCCGGGAGCACTCAGTGTAACACTGGGTAATGTAGAGGGAGCTCTGTATTGTACCTACCCCGGGAGCTCACTGTAACACTGGGTAATGTAGAGGGAGCTCTGTATTGTACCTACCCCGGGAGCACTCACTGCAACACTGGGGGTAATGTAGAGAGAGCTCTGTATTGTACCTACCCCGGGAGCTCAGTGTAACACTGGGTAATGTAGAGGGAGCTCTGTATTGTACCTAACCCCGGGAGCTCAGTGTAACACTGGGTAATGTAGAGAGAGCTCTGTATTGTACCTACCCCGGGAGCTCAGTGTAACACTGGGTATTGTAGAGGGAGCTCTGTATTGTACCTACCCCGGGAGCTCAGTGTAACACAGGGTAATGTACAGAGAGCTCTGTATTGTACCTACCCCGGGAGCACTCAGTGTAACACTGGGTAATGTAGAGGGAGCTCTGTATTGTACCTACCCCGGGAGCACTCACTGTAACACTGGGTAATGTAAAGGGAGCTCTGTATTGTACCTACCCCGGGAGCACTCACTGTAACACTGGGTAATGTGGAGGGAGCTCTGTATTGTACCTACCCCGGGAGCACTCACTGTAACACTGGGTAATGTAGAGGGAGCTCTGTATTGTACCTACCCCGGGAGCTCAGTGTAGCACTGGGTAATGTAGAGGGAGCTCTGTATTGTACCTACCCCGGGAGCTCAGTGCAACACTGGGTAATGTAGAGGGAGCTCTGTATTGTACCTACCCCGGGAGCACTCAGTGTAACACTGGGTAATGTAGAGGGAGCTCTGTATTGTACCTACCCCGGGAGCTCAGTGTAACACTGGGGGTAATGTAGAGGGAGCTCTGTATTGTGCCTACCCCGGGAGCTCAGTGTAACACTGGGTAATGTAGAGAGAGCTCTGTATTGTACCTACCCCGGGAGCTCACTGTAACACTGGGTAATGTAGAGGGAGCTCTGTATTGTACCTACCCCGGGAGCTCACTGTAACACTGGGTAATGTAGAGGGAGCTCTGTATTGTACCTACCCCGGGAGCTCAGTGTAACACTGGGTAATGTAAAGGGAGCTCTGTATTGTACCTACCCCGGGAGCACTCACTGTAACACTGGGTAATGTAGAGGGAGCTCTGTATTGTACCTACCCCGGGAGCACTCACTGCAACACTGGGGGTAATGTAGAGAGAGCTCTGTATTGTACCTACCCCGGGAGCTCAGTGTAACACTGGGTAATGTAGAGGGAGCTCTGTATTGTACCGACCCCGGGAGCACTCACTGTAACACTGGGTAATGTAGAGGGAGCTCTGTATTGTACCTACCCCGGGAGCTCAGTGTAACACTGGGTAATGTAGAGAGCTCTGTATTGTACCTACCCCGGGAGCACTCAGTGTAACACTGGGTAATGTAGAGGGAGCTCTGTATTGTACCTACCCCGGGAGCACTCAGTGTAACACTGGGTAATGTAGAGGGAGCTCTGTATTGTACCTACCCCGGGAGCTCAGTGTAACACTGGGTAATGTAGAGGGAGCTCTGTATTGTACCTACCCCGGGAGCACTCAGTGTAACACTGGGTAATGTAGAGGGAGCTCTGTATTGTACCTACCCCGGGAGCACTCAGTGTAACACTGGGTAATGTAGAGGGAGCTCTGTATTGTACCTACCCCGGGAGCTCAGTGTAACACTGGGTAATGTAGAGGGAGCTCTGTATTGTACCTACCCCGGGAGCACTCACTGTAACACTGGGGGTAATGTAGAGGAAGCTCTGTATTGTACCTACCCCGGGAGCTCAGTGTAACACTGGGTAATGTAGAGGGAGCTCTGTATTGTACCTACCCCGGGAGCTCAGTGTAACACTGGGTAATGTAGAGAGAGCTCTGTATTGTACCTACCCCGGGAGCTCAGTGTAACACTGGGTAATGTAGAGGGAGCTCTGTATTGTACCTACCCCGGGAGCTCAGTGTAACACTGGGTAATGTAGAGGGAGCTCTGTATTGTACCTACCCCGGGAGCACTCAGTGTAACACTGGGTAATGTAGAGGGAGCTCTGTATTGTAACTACCCCGGGAGCTCAGTGTAACACTGGGGGTAATGTAGAGGGAGCTCTGTATTGTACCTACCCCGGGAGCACTCAGTGTAACACTGGGTAATGTAGAGGGAGCTCTGTATTGTACCTACCCCGGGAGCACTCAGTGTAACACTGGGGAACGTAGAGGGAGCTCTGTATTGTACCTACCCCGGGAGCTCAGTGTAACACTGGGTAATGTAGAGGGAGCTCTGTATTGTACCTACCCCGGGAGCTCAGTGTAACACTGGGTAATGTAGAGAGAGCTCTGTATTGTACCTACCCCGGGAGCACTCAGTGTAACACTGGGGAACGTAGAGGGAGCTCTGTATTGTACCTACCCCGGGAGCTCAGTGTAACACTGGGTAATGTAGAGAGAGCTCTGTATTGTACCTACCCCGGGAGCTCAGTGTAACACTGGGGGTAATGTAGAGGGAGCTCTGTATTGTACCTACCCCGGGAGCTCACTGTAACACTGGGTAATGTAGAGGGAGCTCTGTATTGTACCTACCCCGGGAGCACTCAGTGTAACACTGGGTAATGTAGAGGGAGCTCTGTATTGTACCTACCCCGGGAGCACTCAGTGTAACACTGGGTAATGTAGAGGGAGCTCTGTATTGTACCTACCCCGGGAGCTCACTGTAACACTGGGTAATGTAGAGGGAGCTCTGTATTGTACCTACCCCGGGAGCACTCAGTGTAACACTGGGTAATGTAGAGGGAGCTCTGTATTGTACCTACCCCGGGAGCTCAGTGTAACACTGGGTAATGTAGAGAGAGCTCTGTACTGTACATACCCCGGGAGCACTCAGTGTAACACTGGGTAATGTAGAGGGAGCTCTGTATTGTACCTACCCCGGGAGCTCACTGTAACACTGGGTAATGTAGAGGGAGCTCTGTATTGTACCTACCCCGGGAGCACTCAGTGTAACACTGGGTAATGTAGAGGGAGCTCTGTATTGTACCTACCCCGGGAGCACTCAGTGTAACACTGGTGGTAATGTAGAGAGAGCTCTGTATTGTACCTACCCCGGGATCACTCAGTGTAACACTGGGTAATGTAGAGGGAGCTCTGTATTGTCCCTACCCCGGGAGCTCAGTGTAACACTGGGTAATGTAGAGAGAGCTCTGTATTGTACCTACCCCGGGACCACTCAGTGTAACACTGGGTAATGTAGAGGGAGCTCTGTATTGTACCTACCCCGGGAGCTCACTGTAACACTGGGTAATGTAGAGGGAGCTCTGTATTGTACCTACCCCGGGAGCACTCACTGTAACACTGGGTAATGTAGAGGGAACTCTGTATTGTACCTACCCCGGGAGCACTCACTGTAACACTGGGTAATGTAGAGGGAGCTCTGTATTGTACCTACCCCGGGAGCTCAGTGTAACACTGGGTAATGTAGAGGGAGCTCTGTATTGTGCCTACCCCGGGAGCACTCACTGTAACACTGGGTAATGTAGAGGGAGCTCTGTATTGTACCTATCCCGGGAGCTCAGTGTAACACTGGGTAATGTAGAGGGAGCTCTGTATTGTACCTACCCCGGGAGCTCAGTGTAACACTGGGTAATGTAGAGGGAGCTCTGTATTGTACCTACCCCGGGAGCTCAGTGTAACACTGGGTAATGTAGAGAGAGCTCTGTATTGTACCTACCCCGGGAGCACTCAGTGTAACACTGGGTAATGTAGAGGGAGCTCTGTATTGTACCTACCCCGGGAGCTCAGTGTAACACTGGGTAATGTAGAGGGAGCTCTGTATTGTACCTACCCCGGGAGCTCAGTGTAACACTGGGTAATGTAGAGGGAGCTCTGTATTGTACCTACCCCGGGAGCACTCAGTGTAACACTGGGTAATGTAGAGGGAGCTCTGTATTGTACCTACCCCGGGAGCACTGAGTGTAACACTGGGTAATGTAGAGGGAGCTCTGTATTGTACCTACCCCGGGAGCTCAGTGTAACACTGGGTAATGTAGAGGGAGCTCTGTATTGTATCTACCCCGGGAGCACTCAGTGTAACACTGGGTAATGTAGAGGGAGCTCTGTATTGTACCTACCCCGGGAGCACTCAGTGTAACACTGGGTAATGTAGAGGGAGCTCTGTATTGTACCTACCCCGGGAGCTCAGTGTAACACTGGGTAATGTAGAGAGAGCTCTGTATTGTACCTACCCCGGGAGCACTCAGTGTAACACTGGGTAATGTAGAGAGAGCTCTGTATTGTACCTACCCCGGGAGCTCACTGTAACACTGGGTAATGTAGAGGGAGCTCTGTATTGTACCTACCCCGGGAGCACTCAGTGTAACACTGGGTAATGTAGAGGGAGCTCTGTATTGTACCTACCCCGGGAGCACTCAGTGTAACACTGGGTAATGTAGAGGGAGCTCTGTATTGTACCTACCCCGGGAGCACTCAGTGTAACACTGGGGGTAATGTAGAGAGAGCTCTGTATTGTACCTACCCCGGGAGCACTCAGTGTAACACTGGGTAATGTAGAGGGAGCTCTGTATTGTACCTACCCCGGGAGCACTCAGTGTAACACTGGGTAATGTAGAGGGAGCTCTGTATTGTACCTACCCCGGGAGCTCAGTGTAACACTGGGTAATGTAGAGGGAGCTCTGTATTGTACCTACCCCGGGAGCTCAGTGTAACACTGGGTAATGTAGAGGGAGCTCTGTATTTTACCTACCCCGGGACATTCCTTCACTCACCGTGATGCATGTCTCCTTCAGCGTCCTCAGCTCTGGTTTTACTCTTTGAATTAAAGTCACAATCTTGTCGTTGGCTTTGAGAAAACCACATTTTGGAGCTGGATATGCAAGGAGCAAAAGATTAGCGCATCGGATTACACGGGATATAACGGCACAGAAACAGGCCATTGGGCCCAACCAGTCCATGCCGGCGTTTATGTTCCACTCGAGCCTCCTCCCGTCTTTCCTCATCTAAATCTATCGGCATAACCCTCTATTCCCTTCTCCCTCATATACTTGTCTAGCCTCCCCTTAAATACATCGATACTATTCACCTCAACCCCTCCCTGTGGCAGCGAGTTCCACATCCTCACCACTCTCTGGGTGAAGGAGTTTCTCCTGAATTCCCGATTGGATTACTTGGTGACGATCTTATATTGAAGGCCTCTAGTTATACTCTTCCCCACAAGTGGAAACATTCTCTCTGTATCCACTCGATCAAAACCTTTCATCATTTTAAAGACCTCTATTAGGTCACCCTTCAGCCTTTACTCAAGAGCAAAGAGATCCAGCCTGTTCATCTTTTCCTGATATGTACACCCTCGCATTTCTGCTGTCGTCCTTGTAAATCTTCTCTGCACCCGCTCCAGTGCCTCTATATCCTTTTTATAAAACGGCGACCAGAACTGTCCTCAGTGCTCCAAGTGTGGTCTCACCAAGGTTCATTACAGGTTTAGCTTAACTCCCCTACTTTTCAATTCTGTGGCTCTAGAAATAAACCCTACTTCCTGGTTTGCATTTTTATGCCTTGCTAACCTGTGTCGCAACGTTTCACGACGTGTGTATTGGTACTCCCGAGATCCCTTTGCTCCTCGACCCCACCCAGACTCACACCCCTCCCAGTGATAAGTGACCTGCCTATTCTTCCGACCAAATGTCCGGCCTCACATTTATCTGTGTTGATCTTCATTTGCCAATTGTATGCCATTTCTGCAGGTTTAATCGTGTCCTCCTGTAACTTGTTGCAGGCCTCCTCAGCATTGACTGTCGCCCCAATTTGCCGTCATTTGCAAAGTGTGCGAGCCCTTGAATTACGGCGCTTCCCTCGGCCCTGCCTCAGTCGCACAACCGCGATCCCAGTGTGGTATTGAGCCCCCCCCCCCCTTCTCCCACCACCTTCCCAACCTCATGTCCCAGTCCGTGTGGAGTTATCTGATCCCAATGCAGGATGGGCGGTCGGTGGCCGGCACAGTTGGGTCCCAGCGCTCCTCTGAGCCGTGGCTCAGTGGGCCGCACTCTCGCCTCCGAGTCAGGAGGTCGTGGGTTCCAGTCCCCAACCCCAGGGACTCGAGCACGTAAATCCAGGCCAACACTCCCAGTGCAGGGCTGAGGGAGTGCCGCACTGTCGGAGGTGCCGTCAAACCGAGGGTCTGCTCTCTCGGGTGGACGCAATCGATTCCACGGCCACTATTTAGAAGAAGAGCAGGGGGAGTTATCCCCGGGATCCTGGGGCCAATATTTATCCCTCAATTAACATCACAAAAAAACAGATTATCTGCTCATTATCACGTTGCTGTGTGTGTGGGAGCTTGCTGTGCGCAAATTGGCGTTTCCCCACACATTACAACAGTGACCGCGCTCCAAATAATACTTCATTGGCTGTAAAGCGCTTTGAGACATCCTGTGGTCGTGAAAGGCGCTCTATAAATGCAAGTCTTTCTCTGGATTAACGAGGAGGATAAAGCAGTCAGGCCTCCCGCTCCTGATCGCGATCCAGTGACTTGTGGCTGGGGGAATGTGTGGACACAGTCAGGCTGCGGTGTGATTCCTCCCACAGTCGATTGCCACCACTGCCTGGGGCGCGCACCGAATGAGCAACTCCCGCTCGCTGCGAGGTACCGGGGAGCGGGCAGAGCCCAGGCAACGTTTCCCCCGGCCCGCGGGGGGAGGGGCAGGGAAGGGGGCAATTGAACGGACGACATATTCCCACGCCTCAGCCCAGACAAGGCCACTCACGTTTTTCCTTCTTTTTCTCCTTCCCGTCCTCCGTCTCCGACTTCTTGGTGTCGTTCTCCTGAAGACGGACGACAGCCGAGATTAAAAGAGGCAGACAGCGAATTGCGAGTCGGGGAGGGAGCGAGGGGCAGTTCCGTGATCGCGTGGGGAGCCACCTGTCCGCCATTTTGATTCTGGTCAATTTAAAATGGTCGCCAGCAGGACACCATAAACAGGAACAGGAGGAGGCCATTCAGCCCCTCGGGCCTGTTACACAGTAACAGGAGGAGGCCATTCAGCCCCTCGGGCCTGTTACACAGGAACAGGAGGAGGCCATTCAGCCCCTCGGGCCTGTTACACAGGAACAGGAGGAGGCCATTCA